>NC_073694.1:172331565-172631565 GCF_029784165.1 Wyeomyia smithii
ATAAGTTATGGGCACCACAACGTTTTATTTAATGATTTCAAGTATCGTTTCTAGCATGTCATTTTGTCATTATAGAGTTCATTTACATTACATTATCGTTGTATAATACTTGAACACTGTAGTGTGACGTGAAATAATTTATTTAAACTTCTCTCTGTTTGGCATTGGTTAGAATTTTGCATATTTAAGTTTTTTTTTTCTGCAGAGGATCTGAAAGAAAACGTAGAAGAGTTACCCTAGCTTAACTTAAATCAGAGCTTATAATGCTTTTAGAAAATATTATCTGCGGCATACTCGAGTGTCTATTTTAAAGCACACTTAAAGCGTTCCGTTATCAAAATTCTTAACCCAATTATGAAAATGCCTCTTATTATTTTGTTTTATTTTTAGTCGGCCTAATTTTACTTTGGGTAATTTTGATGATCTAGCATATCAATCCAACCCGGTAATAACATCAAATTAAGTTTGTCTAAGTCCTAAAAATTTTCCTGCAAAAAATTGTTTATTACAAGCTCGATAGTTTATCTTAAAAAATCGTTTGTATTTCAAAAAGCCAACCATATACGAAGTTCTTAATGCTTGACACGTGAGCCTGATGAAAAACCGCTGAGATGGTTGAATTTTTAATTTTTTTTCCTGGGTCAGAACATCCTACAACGAAGGTTTCTAGTGTTCAATATTAACTACTAAACAGTATCTAACGTTTGCGGTAAGAAAATGGATGAAAATGTCAGATTTTTCATGGGTTTACTCTGACACGCACTGACGAAACTACCCATGCAGCATCAATCATAGTAACTCATGAGTCAGCAGAAAAAAATTGACAGCTCTATCAGTCGAACTCTGTGATGTAAACCGCGAAACAGGCGAAAAGTTACTCCGTTCAAATGTGTACGCGTTTAAAGAACAGCCGCATCAAAAATGGACATCGTGCGGCATTTCGTGGACACCACATACGCCTGTTCCGACATTTACAACATTTTGGCACTATTGGAAAACAATCAGAGCATTGAAAGAAAGGTCCATAAGTTGCTGAAAAAGAAGACCGCGGAAAAAGTGGCTACATCGGTGCGTGCGCTCCTCCCGGCCGATGCAATCCGCCAAACAGTGGAAATGTACTGGCGAACATAGACATACATGTTAGGAAGCAGCAGTCCCGTCCACTAGTCTTGGAGCTGCAGGTAATGACGCAGCGGCAGCGCCTGAATAAGATGGTCAAGCCGATTTTCCCGGCAAATCACGACGTGGTGGTGGTGATGGACGACGAAACCTGTCTCACCCAGGATGGCAACGACTGGCAGGGCATTTCGTATTTTACCTCCCCAAGAAGGTAATGATGCTGATCCCCGTGGTTCTGTGGTTAGCGATGTCGGTCGGCCAGCTCTCCCACACACGGTTGTGATGTCGGGTTCGATTCTCGATCAGGTTGAGGATCTTTTCGAGCTGAAAATTTTCTCGACTCAGCACTGGGGTACTGTGTATCGTTGTACTTATCCTACAACATACAAAATGTGCCAAAAACAATATCGATAACAAATTCTCTCAACTAATCTAGTTGATCGAGACCGCTATTAACCCTCCAGGCCAGCGTGCGATATTGAAGAAGGTAGTGAGCCTGAGGTGAATCAATTTCACACACCAAGTTTCCCAAGAAGGTGCTGCTGTGACTGACAATCAGCGAGAAGGGGATGTCAAAGCCGCTCTTTTGTCGCTCCGGATTGGCCGTGAACGGGGAAATTTATAGTACGAAGTTCCCGGAAGTTGCGACGTTCATCAAGAAATACTATAAGGCCGAAGACGCGGTGTTTTCGACCGGATCTGGCGTTGGCCCACTACTCGAAGCGATCGGTGGAGGAGATGGAGCGGCTGAATATCGATGTGGTAACCAAGTTGGCGAACTCGCCCAACGTCCCCAAGTTGCGTCCTATCGAGGATTTTTGAGCAAGCCTGAAGCGTAAGATCTACTCCAACAGTTTTGTCGTGGAAACTGAGAAGGAATTGATTAAAAACAAAGAATTAATGGTTCACGCATGTCTTCGTCCGTAATGGCGAATGCTCCGGTTAACTGCCGGAAGGCCGCACGAAAGGGCATAGAATTTTTTTGCGAGTAAGCCGACATAATTACCTTCCATTGGGAAATTTATCAAACTCAATTATCTGTCTTATTTATTTTTGTGGCAACATCCGAAAAATGTCTATTATTTACCGCATATGTTAATACTGCAAAACTTGGAGAAAAAACTCTCCATAAACTTAAGGGGTAATATCAACCAAAATTTTTTTTCTTGTCATTTTTTTATTGGCTTAAATTATGCTAAAACTATCCTACAATCAAAATCTACATCGCCCAAGTACTGATCTAAGCTCAAAATTCGTTTGAATCAATTTTTACCGAACAACTTTCATGCTCCAAAAAAACATTTTTCGTTTTACCTTTCGAACATTTACATTTTTCGAAGTTACCTATGATCGATATCGTGTTTCAAATTTGTAGTATAGAGGTCACTGCATCAAGTTTCGACCGTTACAGCGTCTCTACAGCACGTGTTCACTCACAAATTCCATTTGTTTAATCGATCAGCCGTTCTCGTTGTGTACGTTCTTTGTTTGAGTTTTTGATACTTTTTACTGTGAGTTATACTCAAAACTACTTAAATATGAGTGACAAGTTTGAGTTTTGCGTGGGAGCGGACGCCAACCGCGTCAAAGTCACTGTGCGTCGCATATCTGATACCGCGAAAGAGGGTAGACGCAGCCTTAGATCAGATAAAAAAAAGGAAGATGAGGAAGATAAAGCCCAGAAAGGACAACTTCACGGCACAGGGGTAGCTGACTGAAGTTAAAAAAATTATTAGGGGCTTTACTGTTGCGATTCTTAAGATTTATAGCAATTTGTAACTTTAAACGCGTTTTTCTCAAAACCATGTTTTCAAAATCGGCGAGCAGTGAAACTGAAAAAGTTAACAACCGATTGAACTGAAATTTTAACTGTAGCTTCTTCATTAGACTATCTAGTGAAGTACACACGATTTAAGCGATTGATTATAAGCAATTATAATTATAAACAATCAAAGTCGTTTTTTTTTTGTCTAACCAGAACTTTTTTTCCAAACTGTTGCCATTTTGCGAAGAAAAATTCTAAAAATATAATCATGTGTACTTCACTAGCGATACTTATGTAGATAATGAAAAAAAAAAAATGTTTTAGTTGGGAACGACTTCTACTGCTCGCCGCGGAACAACTTAAAAAAGCGGTTCACGGCAATCGCTGCACAGCCGCCATTTTGTAACAAAAATAGCAATAAAAATATTTTTTCTAGTCTGCAAGAGTTGCTTAATCCAATGATACATTATTTACATCTCTTACATCTCAAATGTCCTGTAAAAAAATCATAAAAAAGCCAGCCTTATTTTTTGAGCATTTGGTAGATATTACCCCTTAATGATTTTCAGATATGTGTACACCAAAAATGCGTTCTGCCTTAGTTGATACCGGTGTCAGAATTCATTTCTAATTTTCAATTTACATGATGATCTTGGAAGAACTTACCTACAGGAACTGTAGGTAAGCTCGAGGACACTGAAAATGCCAAATTTGTTGAATTTTGTCACTGGTGTGACTGTTTTTATATTATCTTGCTCACTCCCATATGCATATTAATTTAAAAAAAAACTCAGACTCTCGTGTGATGCCGCAACTATCATTCCTATCTCCTGTGCAGTACTTCTAAATTCGTCCGTTTTGTTGTTATACGTCATTTTCTTATTCTTGTCAGTGGGATTTTGCTGTGTCATTGTATTCGTAGCAAATGTACAGACTTATCCATTTATATTTCATGTGTTTATTGAGCACAGCTGGCTCCATCTTGTGTCTAAAATTGTATTTTGAAAACTTCCCTTCATCCGCCTGTATGACGGTGGTTTTTTTTACCACATATCAAAGTCTGCTTAGTACATGATATGGTGCTGTGTAAGAGAGCCTGGGGTAAAGTTGGTCTTTATTTTATAATACTTCAACGCACTACGTGTGAAAGCTACAAAAACCAATGCAATCAGGGCAAGGGAAACCAGTATATACACAAGACAGTTCAACTAAGAAGAAAAGATTAGAGTAAATAAAAATGAACAGAAATTAACTTGTAGCAGTTGTAGTAGTAGTATTTCCAGTTGTAGTAGCTGATGTTTTTTTTTGCTGTTATGGATGGAAGACAATTCGAAATCGAACATACGCAAGTCAAGAAAGTGTCGTGTTCTTCTGTGTTTGTTTGTACTGTTCAATAGTGTTAGTGTAGTGTGCTAACAAAACGAAATGTTCGAATCGAATAACAAAAAACGCAAAGTCGATGTTGATGGGTAGTGTTGGTTTCTTTCTGTGTGTTTGGTTGTCAATATGCTTTACCTTGACCCGCTGTAGATCGATCGGACTCATAATGGTCCCCTGGAAAAACTCCACGGTGGTGAAGTGGCGCTTGAACAGACCTTCCAGCTCCAGATCGGGTGGTTTACTTTGAGGGGGAAGTTTCGATTTTCGATTTGGGTTTGATCGTTTTTTTTTTGTTTGGATTCATTGATACATAACGGGAATAAGCAACGGAATCATTCGGTTTTTTATTATAATTAAGTTTCATTTATATGATTTGAAAATTGTTTTTTTTTTGTTATTTACGCAAGTTCTCGATAGCCGGCGATCGCGACCAGAACAATAGAACGAAAACGTTATAGACAAAGCGTTTACGTTTAATACATACAACCCGAGAGAAAAATATATCGCGAGAGATTAGTGATTCGTTTTGAAATAAGTGAAATAGAAAGTAAAAAGAAAACACAAAGGATTATTGTTAGTTTTAGGTTGCAAGGTACAACTGAAGGAACAAGTATGATTCACGCTTCGAATTCACTTTAAAAAGGGAAAACTTTAATTTTTTGGTATTCACTCGTTTCGGTAGCATCGATCAATTATAATATTAAAACGATTGAACTTTAATCTATCAAGTTCATCATCTGAAGCTGTGGCTGCAGCTAAACGCTGATTTGGTTACTTAGTAAGTATTAGTTTGAGTGAGGAGGAATTTAAAAAAAGCTTTTAACTCTTATTGTAGTATTGTAGAGAAAATTTAGGCAAACTGGTACTTAGTAAAAGACTTTTGTCAATCAAGTTTAAAAGCAATGAAAAAAGTTAACTCGAGATATTGTTATGAAAATAAATAGAAGTTAAAAATTTTGTGTGAGAAGAATGCGGCATTCCAAAATAATCTATAGTTTATTGCTGATACATTTTAGAAACGAAAATATAACGGAAGAGAATGCGAACAAATGAAAATATTACAATGAAGTTGAAGTCGAACAGAGCATTGGAAAAGGAAAATTATTGTTAAGTAATGGAAAGATAGCATACCTTTATCATGCGATCAAAAAATATATGGCGATGGTAAGATACTCCTGCAGGTGCTCACTTATATAACGCTGGAATATTTTATCATCGATGACAATAATTAAACATGAATTTTGTTACGATTCGGCAGTCCTGTACAGTATTGCTTCAATTCGCGAAAGCCCGAAGCAATACCGATCGCGAAGCGGGTAACTATGCGGAGCAGTGCTGCCAATCTATATTGCATAGCCACAGGCGGAACGAAACTCTAAGTAAGCGAAACAACAAGTTATTGAGCCACTATTTTCTATACGATTTGGTGGCTATGCAAATAATGGTGGCTTGTCGCCATCAACATAAGTCGGGATCTTTGGTCTATGTGCTGAAATATGTACTTCTTTGTTGGAGATTTCAACGAAATCAAGATGTTAAGCACTAGGATCATTGGACTTCATTCTTGAGTTTCTTATCAAGAACTTTGTAAACACTGAATGACATTGTTCTTTGGGTTAGCTGGGCCTATAGCGTCCATTGCCAAAAACGATATAATTTTCATAATAAAACATTAATTGTCTTAAGTTTCTGTTACGTTTCAACATCCAGTGTGTATTGATTTTCTGTGGTAGGTACTTCAATAGTTTTTTGGCTTACTTCCTGCGTCGATTAGGGAAAAAACGGATCGAGCGCGGAAAATGTGCAGTTTTTCAGCTGCTATTAAGCGTGACACTTTACGTGCGATGAACGAAAAATAAATTATGACTTCTAACGATAACGCTGCGATATTACTGGCTTCACTTTTACTGATGAGAGGCGGTTATGATGGTGGTTATGGTGGTAGTGGTTACAGTGGTTTTGTTGTGGGTTGGTGTTTCTTAATTGCTCAGAATATCCGGTGCTAATATGTGCGCGAAGTGTGTGACTTTTTTTAAACTGTGTTTGTTGTTTTCAAATGAATGGACGGTTGATAATGTTCAAAATTCCACTTTTTTACTTCGTACGATATTTTTTTTCCGTTTGGAAGTAAGTGTCGTCGAAGAACTAACATTCATCTTAGAGCAGTGCTCGCTTGTCCAACGAAAGAAAATTACTGTATTTTTTCTGTTTTTTCGGAAGAATATATGAAACTTTTGTGGGATGTACCTTAACTCGCTCCAAATCGACTGCGTTCATCATAGTTCCCTGAAAAAACTCCACCGTTGTGTAATGTCGCTTCAAGAGACCTTCGAGTTCCAGATCAGGCTCCTTTCTACATTTGTATTTATACAGGTATTTTTGGTTTATTACGTTAATATTTTGTTTATTTTAAACGAGTTAGATATAGAAAATTCGACAGAGTCAACAAAGCGGTGAAAGAAAGTCACTACGATGGCAGAGTGTGATCAGGATGGTGTGAAGATGGAAAACTTAGCATATTGAACTTAAAATGAGTAGTAAGTGAGGAAGAAGTAGAGATAGGCTCAAATGAAATGGATTCAGGGACGACAATAGTGGCAGATTGATGGAAGTTGCTCATTAATTTGGAATGACTTTGTTGTACAGCTTTGAAACAAAACTCGGTTTAAAATTACTTTAATATTATAATTGATGAGTAGCACGTTTCATCTTGGCTCGATTATATATATAATAATATTAATTGTTCTTTCTTTTAACTATATACGCATGGCAACAACAGAAACGGATATGAGGTATGTAGTGACTAATACAAGAAAGAGGAATTGTTTTGATTAAAAATTCTAGCTTATGTAGATTAGCGCGATTACCTATCTAGCATACAACAGAAGAGAAATTAAGGTTAAAGTACGCAACTTGGCAAACAGGAATCACTTACCGATGTAAAAATACCACTTCCACGTCCACATCCTCACGATCTTCGTGCAGAAAATCCTTCAGGAAATGTGACACCGACTCGTACGTTATATGACCACACACCACGATATGTCTTTGAGGGATATAACACACAATCACATAAATCACAATCAAGATCACACCAGATACGTCGCCATAGAGGGTCACCCACGCCGAAGAAGGATCGTAGAGGTTGTCCAGGTTGTGTATTCATAGGAGCATTTCCAATTCAACACATTTCACGGAAAAACGGGTAGCGTATAAAAAAATATATATTAGTATTTTATAAAATGTATTTTTTTATTTAAAATCAACAATTCTACACGAATGAAAAACACAAAACATTTGTTTGAGGACACAATTTCGATGGTCCCACAACAGCTTGGAAACAGAATACAAACTCGGCCAACGCCGTTCCAAAGCTTCTGAATTTGGTCACATCAATTCACTGGTTTAGCAAGTTTAAACAGCTTAGCAAGTTTCAACATCGGCAGCAGTCGGCTGCACTCTGTTTCCAAGCGTCGTAAGCAACACTGGTTTGTTAAAACTAAAAGCTTTTACAGGATTGTTCAGGAAGTGTACATGAAACAGAACAACTAAAGCAATTGAGAAAAGATGGAGTGGGGGTGTGGGAGCTTAACGAAAGAACCCAGTTACTGAGAGCGGTTCAGGAAGTATAAACGAATAGAGTATAACATGAAGAAAAAAAAAGTTGGACAGATCGTCTAATTACTGAGCCGATAGTTGTAAGGCATCAGATAAACACATGAATGACGATTCCATTGGTTTGTGGGTGAAACACTAGTGGAAGTAGGGCAGTACAGAGTTCACTTCATTCTGGTTTGGCTAGACCAAGGATTACACAACACGTAGGTGTAACACAGAGTTCATGCCGTAAGTAACAGAGGAACTAGGCAGGGAAAGGGGTAGTTTGAGTTTTGTATGTGAAAGTAAATGGGACTGAAGTTGGGTTATTTTAGTCACAAACGAAGTAGTAAGTCCTTTTATTACTCATTAGATTGAATTGGTCGAGGTTCGTTTCGCTAGGTCTGATTGGTTTCGGCTTGAAACCAAGGGATGGCATAGTTTTTCTAGCCAGTTTAGGTAAGTTAGTGTGAAGAGGAAATTGCTTGCCGCTCTTCCGCTAGCTGCACTTATGTCAAGTTCTGGAGATACCGAAAGGTACGCTAAGTATCTAGCGCCAATCTTCGTTAGTTGTTCGATCAGAGAGATTTCGTCCTCGCTATTTAGTGCCGAAACTTTACGCGATCTTATCGACTAATGCTGTGGCTTTTGATTGATTGTTTCTGCTTTCCAAAATGTTCCATTTGAACATCAGTTTCATTAGTTGATTATGATATCGAAAAAATAGAAGTTTTGTGCATAATCGTAATTCATAATATATCTACAGTTTTTTTCCGATTGGTTCATATATTAAATTGAATTCTTAACTATGCAGATTGCTGCCAAACAAGCGGCGTCGATTGAGAAAATTTTGCTTCGGACGCAGAAATGCGATATTGTTGTGTTCCTTGGCATATTTCTTTTCTCTATTGACGCTTTTCTACTACTGTGTGAGATACATTCCACTACTGTCTACGATAAAGCATTGTTTCGAACATTCCATTCGAACTACAGTGTTACATATAAACTAGATGAAACTATCAGTACTGAGTGGATCTACGGTTTCAAATCCAGGTGCGTTCATGCAGATATGGCTAATTACTACAAGCCGAAACAGTGGTAATGTATTATTCAATTCGTGCTCATTAACACTTGCATCGGATGGAGGTTAATCAGGTGAAAACACACGCTACCGGACAGAATAATGACAATCCTACAGAAAACTGTTCTTTACAGCAGGAGATTTTGCAGTGTTTTTCAACGTATCATAAACCGAAATAAAGAAACATATACGTTGTTTAAACAATTTTTTGATAAAATATAACATATACGGTACAATTAAAAGAATACAATTATAAATTATTTTTAAGGAATAATCATCATTATTGTTATTACTTATTTCCGATGTTGGGTAGTAGTGCGATTGCTTTTGTGAATTGTTGTGATAAATCGAAGATTGAAACCTGCATTTATTTAGAAACTTTATTGTTTCGACGAAAGATGGCCCAACCCATAGGAAACTTTTAGTTTTCGTTCTCTCTGGTAAACGAATCTCTAATAGGTATACAATACAACGTGTGGCTAATAACGGGTGTTACTCTACTGTTCGATCAAGCATTCGGTGTATTTAAACGTATTTCTAAGTAGCCTAGGAACGTACACATTCAGAGAATAAGTAATTTCTTCGTATTTTATGTTACAGCCCGGAGATGTAATTGACATTCTTCCATTTTACGGCAGGTGACAGGCGAGTAAAACTCAAATGACGATGTGCACGTAACACTTTTGATTTGTTCAGAGGTGGCTCTAGGAGAAACCCTACCGGTAATTTCGCGTGCCATGCAGACTTTTTTATACAATAATCATTTGCGATCCGCGATATGCACCAGAAACTGGGAAAATTTTAAGTAGAATCAACCTATCAAACTATATGACTAATAGCCGTTTTACTTATAAGCTATTAATCATGAATGAATTTTTTAAAAGAAATCAATAACGAATCAGCCATAGTTTTTATATATGCATGCGAGAATTTGAAAAATTCGTGAAGATAAATAGGCATCCAACATTGAAAGGAATATTTCCAGAAAATCTGCGCGAATATGAGGGGACTCCAGTTTTATTCTGCAATTTGTAGGCAAATCTGCATATCTGGTATCCCTGCCGCTACTGTCAGTTGCGGTGGATAAACGCATAAAAAAGAGAGTGGTACAACTTTAAACCTGAGTAATGTACCAGCCACTTAGTTTTGAATATTGTAACCAAACCTAGAACTGAGTTTCTTTTTACTTATAATTTGGGCAGGGCATTACTTATTTCTTTTTGCTCCTGAGCTCTCATCTTGAAAGGAAAATAAAAGCAACAATCACTCAGAAGCATCAACTGATTCTACTCAATGTTCGACAGTAAAAAACTGAGTTAAAGTTCTTCAATCTATGTGCGTCTGGTTCTCCGATGCATGACGATTATTAGAGTAGGAATTTAGGAATAAAATACATATCTATTCTACACTAGATCTTTGATACAAATAGAATACGCGGATGATGTTTGTGCAGAACGGAAAAAATACATCTTGAAATGTACAATGTTCCAATCTACAATTATAAAATTGATCAATCATTTGTTATCTGCAGTTGATTGCATTTGACATTAAAACGTGTTTAGCAAGTAAAAAATGTACAATTAGCAACTACATTGTATAGGATTTTTTTTTGAACAACGGACAATCTATGAACATTTAATTGCATTATCTCGAGCGATAATTTAGCGAAAACGTTTTATAAACACTTGTACCGTTTTTGGTAGAATGTTGTATCACAAACAAACAGACGTACCGCGGAATTTATTTTCGTGGATCAAAGTAACGGTCAATTCAAATGAGTTTCAGTTAGGCGGAATATTCTCGCCGCAGCGGTGGTGGCGCCGATGTGCTACTTCCCTTTGAACTCAGTTGACAGTTATCGTGCGCCGTGCTGCCAAAAATAGCAGAAAGGTTGAAAATTTAACTTTTGCGGAATACATCCAATAGGTGTCGCACAAGTACCCGTTTATTTATGAGACTTTACCGCTTTATTTTGTCAAGCACAGAATTAGATGGATTTCACATTACAGTAAACTATTTTTTTCTACGCAGGTTACTTTTTTTAATTACTCAAAAACGGCACAAGATATCAACCTTATTTCAATTACGTTTTGCGTTTTGGGCCAAAGCGTCACAACTTCAGACCTTATCGTTAGCCTAGATAAATTTTCGAAAAGAGTATGCAAAATCGCTTCTTCGGATTTTTTTTTTCATATAAACCAAGCTTGCTTACAGTACTTATACGACAAAGTGTACCATAATGACTAAAATACTTTAAAAAAAACTGCAGAACTGTCTATGGCTCTGCCCAACATGTAATTTTTCATCAGTTTTATATAAGCTTTTAGTTAACTGACTTGTAAATAATACAAAAAAAACTGTGTTTTTTGTAACTCTCACACTTTGAGAATTGGCCTTTGTTGTGGTGCGTCTTAGCCACGAGCTTGTCTCGTAGTCGTGGTATTTTTTTACATAACATTGAAATATGTGTATTTTAGAATAAACTTCGTCATAAACATACACTGTATAGATCTTGCAATCATCCTGCTCGTTCAATGTCGCTTAAAAATGATTAGATGCGCTGTAAATGCTTAGCTGGTGCGTTTTGTACATTTCTCCCCTACATAAACATCTTGATGTCTCAGTAAACTTCCGTTTCGGGCGAACGATCAGTTTTGGGAACGTTCAGAAAACTGCTGTTCACTTTGAGAGTCGGTGCGTATCAACGGTTCTTGCATCTCTAAAAATAACAGGAGGGTTGTGTGCAAAGCCACGACCGCAAGGTTGAAGTAGAATACTTCTACAAGAAAGATAACCCGGCTGCTTGCGTGTCAGTCATTATTTCTAGTAAATAAACGTTGACTAATCAGATCAATCGAGTTTTGCGCTTCAACAAGGATTGACCATTTCCAATAATATAGTAAGTTGCTTGTCATGGTTGGGACTTGACAATTTTTAAATTTTGAGATGAATTTTTTCGGATGTCGTGCTCATGACTGCAGGAAAAGATAATTCAGTACGTTCTGAGACACAGAGATAAAGTTAAATTTATAACTTTTACAAATTCAAAATGTGAATTAACTCATTAGAAAATATTACCTCTTCAATCAAGTTTTTATTTCATCCTGAAAAGGACAATTTGTTGTTCATTTTAGTATCGGATGAGATGCCGATCATATCTTTGCGTTATCACTGACAGTGCGAATAAAGTATTCCTTGTGATAAAATAAACAGTGAAAAGCTGATTTAACACTTAAAACTAGACGGCTTACGTGTTGTCAAAATGAGTCATTTTTTTATTCAATGCATTTACTAGTGCCCACTATGGCACAGAGACTGTATTTCACTAAAGTGCCTCACTGCATCAGCCGCTATCGATGCTGAGATCCGCTGCAACTAGTGCGCTATCCATAGCCATGCCACAGTTGTGGCCGCAATACGCTGCCATTGGTATCCACTGTCCCTGCATCAGCTGGCCCAGCTGCTATCGTTGCTGGAATCCGCTGCAACTAGTGCGCTATCCATTGCTACGCCACTGCTGTGGCCGCTTTCCGCCATCGCTGATATCCACTGCACTGCTAGTGCTGCTGCTAAGGGAGGACGATTGCTGTTGTCGCTGTCTAGAATTATTATGAGCGGCTTCGGCTAAAACAGGCTCTTTCATAGGCCAAATAGCATGTTTAAAATTGCAAGGTATATGATTCTGTCGACCGTGCTTGGGAAGCAATCATATAACAACCAATCAGAGGTCGAATTTTTCATTTTGCCAAGGCTTGACTATTTTCAATAGTACAATAGTGTGAATAATAAAATTACAATTATCTTCTTTTGGGAAGAATCTTAGAAGATCTTCCAATCTATTGCTGCAAGAACGAAGGAAATCCATCGAATACTAACCGATTTATTAGCATTTGAAATTGGACATATTTTTCACTTTTTTCGGTTTTAGATTTTCATTTCACATCCCTATGTAGCCGAACTTCCTCAGAGAAGTATTCTAATTCAAAACCGTCACAAACTGAAACAACCAATAGCGAGACTTATTGAAACGCTGGGGTGTTCCACGACGGATCGAATCTTCACCCTGCGACAGATCCTCGATAAGTTCCGGGAGTATAACCTGCAGATGCACCATCTGTTTGTGGATTTTAAATGGAAATGGAAATCAAGCGTGCGGATAGCTGGCGAGACATCAGTCGCGTTCGTAACGTTAGATGGACTGAAACAGGGGGTGCGCTCTCTAACATACTGTTCAACATCGCCCTCGAGGGTTCAGTACGAAGAGCAAACGAGCAAAGAAATGGTATGATCATGACGAAATCTCACATGCTTTTTAATTTTGCGGACGACAGCTATATCATCGGTATCGACCGTAAGGCCGTGGAGAAGGCCTTCGTACCTTTTAAGAGGAAAGCAGCGAGATTGGGACTTGTCGTTAACTCTGCCAAAACGAAGTACATGGTAGCTGGCAGGGAGCGTGAGAGGTCCGGAGGCGTTGGTGCTGAAGTGGAGATTGATGAGAAACGATTTGAGCTGGTTGATGAATTTGTTTATCTTGGTACGCTTGTGTCATGTAACAACGATAAGAGTATGAATATGAAACGACGCGTTGCAGCTGCAAACAGGGTCTTCTACGGACTACGTAACCAGCTAAGATCCCGTAGTTTGCAAACTCGCACTAAACTAGCGCTGTATAGGACGCTGATACTCCCGGTGGCCCTTTACGGACATGAAGCATGGACGCTGAAGGAAGCTGATCGACGAGTGCTCGGAGTTTTTGAGCGTAAAGTCTTGCGATCGATACTTGGCGAAAAATTAGAAGATGGAATGTGGCGCAGGCGCATGAATCACGAGTTGTACCAACTATACTAACATGCTGATACAGTGAAGGTAATACAGTGTGGCAGGCTTCAGTGGGCTGGACATGTAGCCAGAATGCCAGACGAAAGAGCCACCAAAACTATCTTCAACGGAGAACCAGGAAGTGGCTGTCGACTTCGTGGTAGGCCTAGAAGAAGATGCACGATCTGCTGGTGTACATGAAAGTGAATCGATCAATTAATATTTTCATTAATCTAATCAATACTAAGATATTTAGTATTTATTGCTGGTAGCACTGCTTCCACGATAGCAGTCTTCTGAAAAATATGACCAATACCAGGAAATGTCATCATGACGATACCAACTTCGGTTGAAACAACCGCACAACCGTACTGGGAGTTGTTCTCCAGATTTCAAAGGGGCTCTATCGATGAAATCTTTTGCTCAAGGAGGGACCCTACCCTGTAAAGTCGAAAAATATTGAATTTTCGTGATTTTTTCCTGGTGTTTAACTATAGTGAAGTGTTCGGGTATTTTAGTTATTCATTGAGGTGTATTTGAAGATGTATTTTGCATATCGTGTATGTTAATATAGTGAGTATATATTACGCTGTTGGTAGCTGGGAACGTGGATGCTCTCTCTAAATCAGTTTCTAACTGGTGGTAAGTTTTTCTCAGCATCTACTTAATCGATTTGGTTGAAATTTTGTTGGAGCATGTAAAAACCGATTTTCTAACTTGTTACATAGTTTTTGAGAATTTCAAAAAATTGTCAAAATAACGACCATTTTAGTAAAAAAAATTTTTTTTCATGAAAAATTACTTACTAAATTACTAATTAACGGCTATGTAACAAGTACGATAATCCAAGCTAAAACACGCTAAGACAAAATTTCAGCAAAATCGGTTCAATAGGTGCTGAGAAAAACTTACCACCAGTTGAAAAAAATTGGTTTCGAGAAAAACGCTGCCAACACTGTTCACTTTATTTGCAGCAACGACATGCAAAATACATCTTAAAATAAACCTTAATCAATAGCAGAACACCCGAACACTTCATCTTACACTATTCTTTTTTCAATCTCTTTAAGGGTCCCCCCTAAAACTGAGTCACCTTTATACAGGCGACATGTATCATCTTGGAGTTTTTTCATAACCTTCTAGTGATAACGACACGGACATTGCCCCGTTGAGAGACCAGTACAGTCAGGTTTTATCACGCGGCTTTTTGAAGTAACGCGTTTTTTACGCACTACCGAGCTAATTCAATAGTTTTTCCGCGGATTTTTGAATTACGGGGTGGAATGACCGTTAGAGACGACAATTTTGAATACTGGTCGTAGAGCGTCTTGGCTTTTTTAAAGTCTCTCTTGATTGATTACTTTACGCAGATTTTTTAATTAACAAGGTTTTTTCGCGGATTTTTGACTCAACGCAGTTCTTTACGCAGTTTTTCGAATTACCGCGGTCTTTTAACGCGGTTTTTATGCGGATTTTTGAATCAGTTTTTTGCTTAAAATTTTGCTTAGAATTAGGCTTGAATTTTTTTTATTTCCATCGCAGATTCCTAATAAAATGCAGATATTTGCAGTTTCATCAGATCTTGTACAAATTCGGGACCGAGTCCCTTATATTCGTGCAGACTTTCTCAAAATGTACGCAGATTTGTGCAGACTTTCACTTGTGTGCGTTCTTGCGTAGTTGCAAATATTTTTCAAAATATCTGGCATCACTGTTCAAATGATTTCTGGCGGAATAGTTTTTTCACACTGGAAAAAGCAGCAACATTCGGAAAATATAAGGAAACACGCAATTATATATTCATGTTTTGCAACAATTTTGAAAATTTGTTAATTTTAGTGGCCTTACACATGTTATTAAGCCACAATTTTTGGTACCTACCCACTAAAATAAAAAAAATCGAAAAATTATGTAGATTACGAACTCTTATAACGAGTGACAATTAAATTTTTTTTCAAGGTTTCCTTACTCCACAACAAACACACTTAGAGAGAAATATGAATATATAAATGAAAGCTCTCTCTCTCTCTCTCTCTCTCTCTCTCTCTCTCTCTCTCTCTTTCGTCTTTATGCCAGTATTTTTTGTTTGTTCAAAATGGCGTCGAAACAAGGAGCGTTCCGCAAGCGCATTGTATTGTTCGCTATGAACTGCACAACAAATTTGGCAAACATTTCATGGTAAACCATTTTGAAAGCGATCATCTTCCGGTTACATTTCCTGCAAACCTTAACTATAATCCGCCAGGAAGGTAGTGTGGAAGACCGGCCATGATAGTGGACAGAAAAAGACTCAAGAGGTGCATTCGAAAACCGGACTTGCAAGCCGTACAACGCTCTTGTTCCGGCATCATCAGAAAGCTTTGTCGGAATGCCGGTAACGGAGCTTTCTTGAATGTTCAATTTTTTTTAGTCCATAATCAATGTGTTTTCATGAGAAATGAATCAGTTTTTCTCTAATTTCATTTACCATTTTTTGACAGCAGTAGAAAAAAGTTCCAAATGTTCAGTTGTCACCCGTTATTGGGAGAGAATGTTTTATGGGGTAACCAGAAATATGAATCATCAATAAAACTTGATCAAAAACTTTGTTCATCAATTTGTTTTACTTTCTTTCTTGCGAAATTGTATGGTTTGGTACACATCAGATTTATTTATTATTAATGCGCGGCTTTGGAATAATGGTAGAGCTTCACACAAAAATTACGAAAAATTGTCCATGAGAAATTATAAAAAAATCTTTAGTTCATACTAATTTTCAGTTTCGGTTGGCCAGCTAGTATTTATAGTGCATTGGGTTATCACAATCAACACAGTTAAAACGTGTTGTAACGTAACGTGTTGAAAACGAAACCAAGATCGTCCTTATACTTGTAGTAAAACGATGTAATACGGACACAAAGGAACATGCAAAAAGTAATAATAAAGTCACCTTTAAAATATTAGAACTACGTTCAATTCTTGGTAAATATGTTACCAATTGTGTTTAACTATGTTCAATTGATTATAAGCCAACCGTCCAAATCGCAATAATTTCACCACTGTTACCCATCGAAAAAGCTATATCTTTTTCCTGTATGCTTTCTATGACACTGAAGTGAAGCGCGTAATGATGGATGATTAAAACAGTATTATATTTTCGGATTATAGCGACACACCAAATAGCATTGAAATTAATTGGAAACGAAAGTAAAGTAACAACCGAATAATGATTCATTACTACGACTTGTAAAATAGAACGAATGCATCGGATTATACTGTAAAAGAAGATTTGGTCACAACACTGAAAAAAGTACACTACAACGATTACACGCTTAAGTAGAATGGTACAGTATGAGATTTAGTTCGAAGATAGCACTTGCCAGAGGAAAGTATTCTTAGTTACAAATGGTGAAAAGTTGGGACGTTCGGGGTGAATTGGATGGTAGAATAATAGCAAAAGTGTTGGGGTGAGATTATTGTTCAATGCAAACTTCCGTAGATTGAAGTTGATAAATTAACGCCGGAAGATCGGGTTAAAAAATATTTCAGAGCAGGATGAGGCTTTTCAAACGTATACACTACGTATTTGCGATCAAGAATGGCACATTAGACTCGAATAGGCCAGTGTACAGTTCTATGGAAGAAAGACAGAGTTTGTGATATCACAGACATTGTAGCACAGTACACAGGAAAAAACAAATTACACATCCGGAACACTGACAGTAGCATCCACTCTTACAACATTCATTTGATAAGTATTTCCATTATTGTGTATTGTGTACAGAAAGATTCAATTCAATATATGCGCGACGAGCTTCGGATGGATCAGTCGTATTTGATGCTGTGACTGTACGACGTCACACAGTTTATGATGCAGCTTTTCGACATCGATCTCTGCATATAAAGCTTAAACAGAATCAACTGCGGACGTAATGTTCATTGGAAAATGCTCAACGGTATAGGGTATCGAGTTTCCAGTTGCTGTTTTCCTTTGAACACACGACAGTTGATTTTATTCGATGCTTCTATGTAGTAGTTTTGACAGCTTGTTGTTGTTTTACGGAGAAATGCTAACAATCACCGACGATCTATTTGGGAAGTTGAACACCAGAGTATTCCTTTTTGGCCCTGTCAGCTGGGATGTTCCATAACATTGGTAAACATGGCAACTGAAAGTAACTTATACATAAACCTTACAACTTAATGTATGAATGTAAACAATATACATTAGTATGGTGCGAGAAAAACTGACATCTTTTGTTATTTTACACAGTGCAAAAACAGAACATGTAACCGTACGTCACGCAAAAATCAATGTTATGGAATTCCGCTCTTTTACGTTGTTGAAGTAGCTGTTATTGGAAAACTTTCACAGATTAGACGTGTTTGCAAAGCGTTTTAATGAGTTAGAAAAGCTCGGCATAAGTCTGAAACCAAAATCAAGCACAGAAGCGAGTCCGATCCTAACCTTAGTAGAGATCCCTACTCTAGTAAATAGTCCAAAAGTTATCGTAATTCCTAATAGCAATTTGAATCCCATGTTCTTGCCTTCGACAGATTGATCAGTGTGTTCTACTAAAATATCATAACGTATCGGTAATTAGAACACACCAATAGTCGAATACCGAAAAGCAAAAAGGTTCATAGTAAATAATTAAAAGGGCCCTTTTCTCCTAAAAAATCCCAAAAACTCTCTCAGTCAGTCGTTCAGGTATGGCGGCAGTCATCAGTCAGGCAGGTCAAGATCGAAAAAATAGCTTTTAGTAGAGGCTGACAACATAAAACATAGAATAACGTATCAAAATTAAGCAGACGAGGAGCAGAACAGATGAAACTAGAGAAAAACAATATGGCTGGGAATGAATCGTTTTTTTTTTTTTTGAAACATAAAAGCAACATAAAGGTTCAACAGGTCAAAAGCTGAAAGCACTGCAGAGTTTTCTGGTAAAATCTCACCTTCGCCCTCGCTCATTCTTCAGTGTTCCCCCATACTTGGGTCTAGTTCCGATCAAGTCTATAATCTCTGGTATACAACTTGCAAATATCGCCTTTAGTTTTGTAGCAACGATTGTTTTTTTTTGTTGATTTATGTTTTTTTTTGAGTTTTTTTTTCATAGTGAGTATAATGGATACAGGAATGGAGGATTTCATGTATTCAAAGCGCACAACACGTAGATGCATATTCGTATATGGATTGCAGCAGTGTGCATCAAACCGTTGGGTGGTTTGGTGCCGATAACACGTGTATTAGTACAATGGAGTTCAAGGTGAAGTAAATGGAATTAGAAGAAAGAAAAGAGAAAACGAAAAACTTGAATATTTGCAGAAACGTTGTAGGCTAGGTTATACGATCAATATTTTTGCAGATATCAAGAAAAGGTAAGAAACAGAAATTATTACGTTGTAATTGCACCGATCATATTAAAACAGTTTCATTGCCTAAAGATAATGGGAAAATGTGCCGCTGCAATATGTGTTGTCTAGATTAATATGTACTAAGAGGTACTGGAAATGTCATCAATAATGGCAGGGTCCTTTTTTGGCGACATTCGCACAAAGGGCTGACTGTGTTATCTTGTTATTCTTGCTTCGTTCGTGTTTGATTGCCACGTAACTAAATATCATTTAGAGATGATCAAGGTGAGGCGTAGAAAAATTGTTGAAAAGGAAAACGTAGGATGTACTTAAAGAAATAAACAATAAGGACAACTCACGCACACACTCCTCAAGCGAAAAAATAATACTTTTCTAGTGGATCTCTAGCGATGTGGGGAATTTCAACTTGTACACATTTTGCACAAATATACGCATACATCAGTATCACTGTTATCATGATGAGTTGATTTTTTATCTACATATGAGTGTGTGTGAATTCGTTAAGGCTATGTTGTGTAATAAATACTGTGCTGTCAAATGAACGTTTTCAACTTTCGGGGAAAGCTCTAAACTGTGATTCAAAGGACTGTGCGTCACACATCGAGGGCATTATTTAATTGGGCATACTGTAAGTCTCTTTACATTTATATGGAATTTTTAATGACGATTTAAAAAAATACTATTAAGACATATAAATGATATACAAGTTGTTGGCTCTCTATTTTTTGGAATATTTCCAACAATAACGAAACACCAAAACCAGCAACTCGGACAAACATTGCTTGAACAACTGGACAGTGAGTGGTTTACTAACATGCATTTTTTTTTCAAATGAATCAATGTAATAGAAGTATAAAATTGATAGGTTAATAAAATAAAATCAACCCATTATTCAACTTTTATTCAACCTTGGCTTGCGTTTATGGATAGCTCAAGTTCAATTTCCTTTGAACTTGCCAATCTAGATTCTAGTGAAAGAAGTCTAGTATCTTTCGAGGATCCTTGGTCTGAATTGATGAAATTATTGCTGAATTCCTAATATGTGTCTAAATTATTTAAGTTCATGAATAAAATTTCAAATGAACCACGCAGCCACGTTCCAAACCCGCTTGCGACGCATAGATCCTTTTGTGTCTGCAAACTGCCGAGTGTATTTGTTAGTTAGTCGTGTGATGTTACGGGGAAATGGATGAATGTAAAAATAAACTTCTTCTTTTCTTAAATTATAAAATTTTCTTGTTACGGGTAGCCAATTGTTCGACCGCAGTTTCTTGCTCGACACGGATAGCTTTTAGTACGTATTACTTCCCTTTCGTTACACATATTATCGACCTCATTCTGATTCAAATCTTATCGTGGCAATTTTTCGTAGCATAGGCGTCGATTTCTTGGGACTATTTCAAATGAAAAAAAAAAACGTTTCAATAACAAAACCGAGCACTGAAGTGCACTGAAATAAAAATCGGAGAAATGAAAAATACAACGTTCAACTTCATTGCGCAGCAGATCCTATTGTTTTGTGGGACGAACGAAGATTATGATCACTGTGGAAGCGTGTGCTATTAATTTATTTTGATTACTCGTTGTTGCCTTCAGAATAGTAGTTTTTTTTTTTAATCAAAAAGTTATATTGCAATAATAAAAAGTAGATAACATTTTTTTGCTCTAATATGCGTGGCTGCGGCATACAGGCTGTGCAAGCAAACTGAAATGTTCTACATCAATTGTATTTGGGTTTCATAGTAATATATATAAATGTGAAGCATGTTTATATTTATATTTATTGGAAAATGGAATGAAAGAAACAAATGATTGGCATTTTTGACAGAAAAGAATAATTTAGACAAAAAGGAATGAAGTGAAATAAAATCAAAGCAAAGAAGATGTTTTCGAAAAAATACAGTTTATGACGCCAGAGATTAATGAGTAAGTAATAACAATAATAATTCAAGTAAATTTTGTTTGTGATTCGAGAACAGAACAAAGGTGTTGAATAGGGACTTTGAAAGTTGAAAGAATTGTGCTATATTTATCATGTCTGAAATATCGTTTATTACAAATCAGCTAAACTAGTTTATTCAATATATAACTTATAAATGAAAAAGGAATGCAATCAAACTGTGCAGTAAAAATTAATATCTAGGTAAATCCAAAACAGAAAAGAATAATGTTCTAGGAGGTTGCGATTTGTTAGAAAGTGGCTTTCTACGATATCATTTCATGTGTCATTGGTACATGACATTTTGGATCAGAGTAACCCAGAACTCGGAAATTCGGATTCGGTAGTGAAAATTTTGAGCGAAAATTTTGTGACCGCGTTTCGTTTCATTGCCATTTCTCTCTGATTTTCTTTAATTATTTTTTTTCTTCCAGTCGCCAACACTGCAAGGTTGGTCTAAAATAATTTGTCTGGTTTATTAGGAAAGACGTCAGTGGTTTTTGTTCACGGTATCCAAAGTATGAAAAGGAGCTTTTGTTAGATTGTTGTTTTCAGAGGATTAGAGATCGGATTGTTTCTATGACGCGGTTGAATTATTGTGACGAAGGGATATTTCCGACCAGAAAATAGTGACTGTATTGGATAGTAATTTCTAGTTCGAGGTTTTTTTTTGGTTTATAAGCGATAAAACCGGAGCAGGGAGTAAACAAAACACAAAAACTCCAAACCAAACATTATGTTAATATTTCAGGGAAAGGACTCTCTGTGGGAGCTTGGGTGTCAAAAACAACATAATAGCAATTAATGTGATGTTATTTAGAATTGGATATTCATTCAATTTTCTGCAAGTGTAGTGTATGTAGCTATCAGTACAATTCGGAGCGTAATTTTATGGATGCTGAGATGGCTAGCATGCACTTTTCATTGTTAGTATTAACTAAAGAATATATCTTAGAAAAAAATTAAACATAAATTACGAAAAAATGCGAACGAACTTAAGAAACAACTAAAGAAATGATGACAACAGAGTGAAAGGTAGACAGATTTAAATCAAATCATAGTTTTCAAATTTATTTTGATGTTATTTCAACATATCCTTCTTTTTTTTCGCAGCTCTCAAATGAAGGTTAGATTTGCTTGACCTACTGCAGAAATGCCTGTTTTTTCAACAATTGAAAAGTTTCTCTATATCGAAACTGTGGATCCTCAACTGGTTATCAAGCACAAAATTACAAGCCGCAAAAATGAGTCAAGTTACATGCCGCCAAGAAACCAATGCCTTATCGAAATATATTGCTTTGATCAAATCATATAATTGAAGAAAAGAAAAGAAAATAATGTACGCGAAACAATATGGTTCAACGCTTTATTTGAAGCCGTTCCGCAGTTGAAACTGTGTCAGGTTTGCGTTTGAGGTTTATGTTCTATGTTTCCCGATGCTGCTAGATAGATTTTCAACCCGTTTGGTATTTGCTTAAAATGCAGAAGAAGCATCTTGCGTCGGGTATCGTTACACCCAAGAGTGCACACATAGCTTCTAATGTTGTCCTTTTAGAGTGACACCGTGTTGATGAAATAAATCAAAATAAATTTGTTGTTCATCATCCTAATGCGAAATGATCGAAAGATGTGGGAGCAACTGAAACGAGGCTTCCACAGTCGAGGCTACTCTTATTCTCACTGAATTTATTGTTCATTTCAATTTCCAATTTTTATGATAAAGATATTTTGTTTTTAACGAAAGAACTTCGAAAGTGAAATTTTAAAATCCTACCGGCTATTCTGGAATCTTTGTGCTTAAGTAATTGTTTCAGTGAGAATAACTAGAAAGCCCAGCTGTGGCATTCAAGGATTGGAGTATAATGAAGTGATTATTCGAGATACTATCTGAAAAGGAGTGTGATTGTGAGCGTCTAATTATATTTTTGCAGTAAAAACCGAAACGTAATTGGTGTTTCAAGTAACAAAATAACTCGAATGAAATTGAGATTGAAAACAAGGAAAACGCAAGGAAAAGAAATCAAATCGAAATTCAAACCGAACCAACGCAATGGTTTTGGAAAATAAAAACAACGAACAATCAAATCAGATTAAAACGTAAGTCAGCGTAAACAACGGAAACCAAAAAAACGGGAAAAGTAAACGGTGGAAGCAGTAGGTACGCCCTTGTACCTTCTTCTAACGTCCTTTGTGTATTTTCCGCCGTACTTATTTCGTTGCGCCGCTAATTCTGTGATTTCCGGAATCCAACTGGCAAACACCGCCTAGAAAAATTGGTAGAAGGAGGAATAGCATTGCCAAGCAGAAAACATTTCAATAAAAGGTCGCTTCATTGCTTTACAGTTAACTATCGGTTTTTGGAGACACTGGTGAACACAGTTCATATAATTACATCCGTGTTTGAGTCCACGAATCATCATGACGACTTTAGATTTACATTCACGAGTTTCAGCAATAAAACGGTTATCGGAAGCGGAATGTAATTACCCTTAAATAATACGTTTTCATTATATTTCTACCGCTTTCCGTTCAACTGGATTTATAATTATTTTATCAACTCTTCCTGGTCGTTTTTAAAACAACAGACTAGAGATAATATAGGAAAAAAATCTTCGAACTACAGTAAAAAGTAAAATAACAATTTCAAAAAAAAAAAAATGAGAGAAAAATTTTGCCAACAAAACCCTGATAATAAATGGTTACATCATCAAAATCTCCTGAAATTTTGTCGCTAACGGGAACTTTCGAAATCATGAATGAAAATAATCGAGTAATACTGAAATCTAGTTTGAAAAAAAAAACCTACGGGCAAACAACACGCTGAAAGATGAACGCAACAGAACATTCACTGGATGGTGCTTAATTGGCTAAGACCAGAAAACTTGAAAAATATTTTTACTTAGCTATTGCTTTACAGCAACAGTCAAATAAAGCTAAAAAAATTGATAAGAGCCTAAAGAAGAAAGAAACGAAAATCTGTAAATGGAAAAAGAGACGGTAATAGTGGAATCGACTTTTTTCCTGTAGCAATAATGATGTGTGTAAACTGTAAACTAATACGTGAATTTGGTGCAAGTTTTAAAATATTCGCGGTACATTTAGTTATTGAAATGACAGTTATAAAAACGGTTAAACTGTTTTAGTATGTCCCGTAAGTAGAAACGTTTCACGTCCTGCTAATCGCATTTTCAAATGTTGTTCTTCTTCATCGATTTTATCGTGAACAAATTACTATTTGTACTGTTCCACTGATACTCTATCTTTCGCCATTAGGAAACGAGAAAACCAAGATGATATTTGTACAGGATAAAACCTATCATTAGTAGTTTTTTGTAGTTGAAAGTGTAAAATGTGTCATATTTGTGTATGTTGACTGAGAGGTGAATTATAGTTTTATGGTTTATTAGCGAACCGGATTGACAGTGCATCGACGTTATATTTTTCAATGCAAAATCAGTACATAACTGCTTTGATTGTTTACATGTACTTTTTTACAAAACAATTTTGGATTGTGATATCTGGAGAGAGATTGAGTCGATATATAAAGCTGAATGAATCGCTTTGACAGAGATTGTAACGATTAAGAATTTTCAACGATGCTCTTGAAACTGTACAGTATTTGTTCTAGTATTTGAGAAACTATCCTTATGTGCACCGTAATTTTGTAAAAGCGTTGCTAAACCTATTTTACATATATAACAAATGTACAAGTTATGTGTTATGCCCAAATTTAGATTTACTGGGTACCATTTTTACAAACAAATTATATGACAAAAGCCCTCAGCTCATAGGTAAAGCACACTATAATAAATGGCTTTAATGTACCCGTTTAAAATATCTCAAAATCAGAGTGGTAAACCAACGGAATTACTATAACTTGTAGAAACTATAAACCGACGTTTCACGCTACTTCAAAGCCCAAAACGGGGACCTATTGTTGAACGTAATGCATGATGCATCATGTATCACTCGTACTGCTAGTAAGAAATTTCACACTTCTACATGTTTTTCAAGACAAGTAAAAGTTAGTAAAGCTATCAAAAACCGAGTTTGGCAGCAAATTGATTCCAATTATGGCTAAAACAATTGAAATTCAGCAGCATCGTAATTAATTTCATGCTTATAATCAATACTATAAATTAGATTTTTGTTATGTTATATTCCGAAAAAGTTTCGTAATTCTCAGGGGAAGAGACAAATTTCATATTTTTCTACTCTACCTACATAGAACTTGTAAAATATTCATGCTTTAAACAAATACATAATTTTTAAATAAAAAACTGTGTTACAAGAACTCCTGAAATGTAAACGACAACACTTAACGAAAAACAAAACAACTTCTGACATTTCAATTGATTAATCTTCAATCTTGTTTCACTAAATGGAAAATATTCTCTGCAAACTGCATACCGGTATCGTTTAAACAGAGTCGAAGAAGATGTCATGCTAAATTAATCATCTCTGATTCCAAGTTTCGAACCTCTGAATGAAAGGTACCGTAAACTGGGGTGACTTTGATCATTTTTTTAATATATCTCAAATATTTTTAATATTGGTATTTTTAAAATGAGTTTGATATTTTAAAACTGAGTACTGGTATGCATTGAGCAAGATATAGTCACCACTTGAAAAGCAACCATTCTGCTGTTTTAAAATATGCTCTGAATATTTTTCATAAATCATCATTCCGGGATCCGGGACTTTGATCACGTCATTGTTTTAATGAATTTGGAGTGAAATTTTGCAGCTTTAACAAATTTAACAATCCAAAACGACTTAAATAAGTTCATAAATATGAGAATCAATCTGGGGCTATTCACATTCCACGTGAACAGTTTATGTTAGTGAATGTCCAAAATTCAAACACATTTTTTGGAACATGTATGAGCAATTGTCCATCAAGAGGGAGGGGGTCTAAAATCACCAAAAGCTAGACCAAGTGGAATATGGCTTATCTAATAGAAAAAAGTTGCATGTTATATGACGTCTTGGCTTGTCGTTAGAAATAAAAAATGTAATACACTGTTGAGATTATTGGGACTCAACATTGCCTTTGAGGAAGAAAATGCAAAAATAAGAGAAATAAGAAGACATATCTAAACACTCACACCCATTGAAGATTACGACAAATCTGAAGCTTAACGAGCGTTTTTTTTGTCACAAATTCTAAAAAGAGGTAGAGTGATCAAAATCATCCCGCTGATCAGAGTCACCCCAGTTTCTTGCATTTTTTAGTTTGAAATCTAGAACAATTGCTTCGTTACTAGTGTCACCATTCAGGACACAATACAAGTGAAACTTATGCCTTGTTCAGACTACGCCGGATATCACCTGATATCGCCGATTATATCGGATATCACCTCAAGCGTTCACACTTCAGTGAGCTGATATGATTTGACATTTGCTTTGGTAATTGAAAAGAGAAGAAAACAAAAACAGGTTAAAGCTAAAACAAGACAACAAGAGCAATGGGATTAGGATAGAAATGTCAGTTAGTTGGCTCGCACCAACGCGAACTCTCATATACAATTGTCAACATGTGCGGGATGCAAATAGCAAAAATATTTCCTTCCTTTTTCCTCGCATGCAACGCGAATTGCGAAATTTGTAGGGTTGCGTCAAATGTCTGTTGGCCGTGTTGCCAACTGCTGGAAATGTGGTTATTATTGGTTTTCGAACATGATATCCGCGATAGCATGCAGCCGAGGTAATATCCGTTGACAGCTCGATTGTATGGGATATCAGGTAATATCGATGGTGATATGGCCTCGATAGCACGAATAGCCTGATATCAGGTGATATGCGGTGTAGTGTGAACGGGGTATTAGCTGCTAACGTTTTTTTTTTTTCTTCACATAACATTTATTTGACACGGCACAAATACAATTTAATGTTTAACGGCGCCAATTATATCTGATGACTTAAAAACTAAAGCAAATTTTTTATCCTCGCTGCCGACTACGAGCTGAAATTAAGTCTAACTTAAAACTAGCATGGGATTTCCAATCAGTGTTTTGTTGTTCAATGGTCGTCTGATAATCGTCGAATGGCATGTATGGATTCGTTCTGCTGAGCCACGATGTCGTGAGTTGGGACAGAGGCTCGTAGTCCTTGGGTCCTGGTTCTATTGTGCGGGGTCTGGTTGCTGGTTTTGTGCTTAAGGTTCAAACGTGTTCTTGTCGTTTTGTTGGGTGTAGACGGAGGGGAACGGGACTAGACTGGGGCGTGGATGGATTTCAGGAAAACGTATATAAGGGACATGTAGGATAGGTCACGGCTCGCCAAGACATCACGAACAGGAACAGCCGGCTGTCTACCCTCGGCCTGCAGGGAAGCTATTAATTTAGACCTGGCGTCACGGTGTACAGGGCATGACCAAACCACATGCTCTATGTCGTGATAACCTTCACCACAGGCACAGATACCACTTTCCCCGAGCCCAACACGACGGAGGAGCGCGTCAAATCTATAGTGATTGGACATAAGCCGGGACATCACGCAAATGAAATCCCGACCTACATCCAACCCCTTGAACCACGGGTTCGTCGATACTTTGGGGATTATGGAATGTAACCACCTTCCCAATTCCCCTCTGGTCCAAGCATTTTGCCAACTGATGATCGTATTCTGACGTACAAGTGCGAAAAATTCATTAAAGGCAATTGGTCTTACATAAATATCACCGTTTGTTGCGCCCACCTTAGCCAAAGAGTCCGCTTTCTCATTACCCGGTATCGAGCAGTGAGAAGGGACCCACGCTAAGGTAATCTGAGTAGATTTTTCGGATAAAGCACTCAGATGTTCCCGTATTTTCCCCAGGAAATACGGAGAGTGCTTAACATCTTTCATCGATCGGAGAGCCTCAATGGAACTGAGACTGTCCGTAAAGATGAAATAATGGTCCGTGGGCATTTTTTCGATAATCCCTAGGGTGTACTGAATTGCAGCTAATTCTGCGACGTAAACAGAAGCAGGATTATCGAGCTTATGGGAGACGGTTAAATTGTTATTGAAGATACCGAAGCCAGTGGACCCATCAAGAAGTGATCCGTCAGTGTAGTACATATTGTCGCAGTTGATGTTTCGATATTTATTGGAAAAAATTTTAGGGATCTGCTGCTAGCTGCTAACGTTTTGTTGTCAGAAAATTACTAGGAGAGAAACCGGAGGCAGTGTTTGTGTTAAACAGAGGATAGTTTGGGATAATTCGGATCCCTGGGGTGAAATGGACAAGATAAATGACTTCTTTGGGTTCCATGTACTAATCTGTCCTTTCCTTGAACTACTAAACCCTACCTCACATAAAAATTTCATGGTTTACTGTGATAGGTGCACCGCAGTGCCAATGTAAGCAAAGGAAACATCAAAAGTTTATGTTGCTGTAAGTTTTGCGGTCGTGTATTTAAAGTTTTTTGAGAATTTCCCCGCAAAGTGGCAGGTTTCGGAACAAAAGTCTGAAAAAACCTAAAGGTAGTTCTAAAATGATTGAGAATGACATATAATCGCAATTTTGGGGTATTGAACTCATTTCTGATGTCGGAAAACCTTTCTTATTAACAGATTTGTTTTTTGTTCAGATCATTTTTAACATTGGTATAATTGTTCTCTTTCGAAAAACTTTAGACCCGTATGTTTTTGTTTGGTCCTCTTTTGAATTCGGATGGCCAAAAAAGACAACCTCTTTTCACACACACACACACACACACACACACACACACACACACACACGACACACACATACACACACACGACACACATACATACACACACACGACACACGACACACACACGACACACGACACACACACACGCCACTCGAACGTATACTCAGCTTCTATTTTCAATAATTGGAAAAGGATAAATTATTATTTTTTGCGTATGGTGGAATCACTGTGCAATGCGTAAGAATTACAATTATCATTCAGTGTGCCTAATATTACCTTCTACTGTGTATTAAGAAACCATTAATACTATACAAGCGACATTTTTTACTCTGTTTACATCGCCCCAAACACTGTCCATATCACCCCAATAGCAGTCCATTCACCCCAAACGATTTTTTCATGTCAGATAATCATTATTTTTAATTTCGTTGTTTGTTTGTTCTTTTGACCTCAATATCAGCTTTTTTTTCGTCAAAAACATATGATACTTTACATTTCTGGAGTACTTTGTGATAAGGTGAGAGATGATTCGTGCTGGTGAAGTTCAAGGGGTATAACGCTCACTCGTTTTGTTTACGTTTAGACATACGACCTTATCACAAAGTAGTCGAGATTTCTTCACTTTACACAATTCTAGCGCGAACCAACAGAAATGGCGCACAAACGTGAACAAATCAATCAAGATAAAGTTTACCTCACTAGTAATACTTAGCGAGAGAGGGAGAGATGAGCGGTGAAAAACACTATGAATTTAGCAACTGGATTTCATATAGGTGGGTGCCAGATTTTTTTCTCAAAGTTCAACGTTGACTACTCTTTTTAATTCGACACAGATAATTGGTGGTGATAATGTTAGTCCAGAAGAATAAGGAAGCGCATTACAAAAATCGTGGAGGTGTTAATAGTTATATTTTAATTGTATACACCTTCACCACCATTGATAATTACTTTGTTCTGGAGCATTTTCAATTCAGTATTTAGCAATAAAAAAAAAAGAAAATAAACGCGTTCTTCATTGTACCCGATACAATACCCATCAAAGCGGTGTTACCTTTTAGGTTCGTTTGACTCAGACTCTGACATTTCGTTTCGCTCACCGCTCCACTCTACCTCTGAGTATCTCTTTACTTCTCTTTAGGTTACGCTTTTTTTTAGGGTCACACTAAAATTGTCACTTCGTGAATCTGCGCTTACTGCTGGTCAATACAACCGCTTTCAGATTGTATATAGTAACATTGAAACAAAACTATAAACATTTAATCGAAATCAAACGTATTTTGTTCTACAATTCACTCAAAAGCATGACTATAGACAACGCAAAATTTTGCTCATGAACAACAGCGACATCGCACTAAATTTCAAATAGTATGCACAATAGTTTGGCAAACTGATTTGCTTCACGCTAATTAGTATCTTAAACCATAATTACACCCTCACATGTTTGTGTTGTGTTCTGTGTGTGTGTGTTTTTTTTTATCAAATCTGGGTATTTTAGGCAGCTGGACGAATGGAGAAAAAATGAACCAATCAATGTTTGAACGTATCTAAACAAACTCCGTTTTTTCATGTTTTGTTCGTGGTCTTAATGATAAACTTTGATTTATTATTTACGTGCTGAATAAAATGCTTTCGTTTAGGGACGATAAAACTAATAACATCGATTTATACGTGATCTATTTTCGATACTCAGTTCTACAAAAAGTGAATGTTTAATAGAATCAACAAAGCTATACTAGTTAATAAAGAAAACAATGCTTATGCATATATTCTGCGTCCCTAAAATTTAATTCAATGTACTTTTTTTATTGCTGTTATTTTGTCCATAGTTATGTACTATTTTCCCTGGCAGGTGTAGAACTAACTAAACTAACGATCCCGGAAAACTCGTGAATAGCGATTCTCTCTGTTTCTCTCTTTCATTTACCGGATGTTACGCTTGTGTTACGTGTGCGCCTGGAGTGCAATAACCAATAACCATGCATGCCGTTGACGCTAGCGACGGCCTGGTAAATATATGCATTGCAATGCGCCGAAGAAACAGTGGGCAGGATGTGGGTTTCTTAATAGTAGTCATTTGATGTTCGGTGGAATTTGAGTTGTCATAAATTTTAAGGTATGGGACTAATTCACATTCCAACAGAGAGGTAGAGAGGTGAAAATGTTGAATCAGGCGGGCGGAGAAACGAAACGAAACAGTTCCTATGTGACTCATTCGGGGATCAAATAACAGCTTTAATTATTTTAAAGAGAGTTAGAAGTTAGCTTCTGCAGTGGAGAAGTAATAATTTGTATGTTTGAGTTTACTGTTTTTACTCAAATAAAAATCACAAACAAGGTTTGACTTATACTGCTGGTTTGTGAACAAGGGAATCAATTCAAAACAAGGCATCTAACTGGGAAAACGAAATTAGAAACTAATATTATGTGAAACAAAACGTTTGGAAAGGAAGCAACCAACGGAAAAATCGGCAACTGACAGATTGTCCAAAACTGTTGAAATGTATTAAAAATTGGACTTGTTGAAGGAAGGAACTTCAATGAATCTACCTCTTTCCTTGCTCGCGTTTGAGTTCGCCACCGTATTTAGAACCGCTACCAACGAGTTCAATTATTTCAGGTATACTGCTGGCAAACATTGCCTAGAAATTTGAAGGGGATTTTTAATAATTTATAGCCATCTCTATCCAGGATTAGATTAAAACATTGGTTCGATCACTGGGTAAAACTATTTGATTATCGTTAGATGTGAATACGATTGTCTTATTCCTATTGGTGATGTTCTATGGATAATATGATGTATCTGCTAAGTACCTAGTACCATTCGCCAAACTCTAGGTATGAACGAAAAAACCAACGCAAAAGTGTAACTGAACAGGAGATATGCGGCAGCCAGCATAAACACAACCATGCGAAATCAAAACGTAAATAATATCGGTTTTGTTGACTGACTATTGCTATCGAATAGCTAATTGCTTAAATCATGCTCGAACGGAAAATAATACAATCATACGAAACGTAACAGCGCAGGATTCTGGCAAACGGCAACGTTCTGTTGTACTGCCCCCCACCCTCGAATTGAAAATTGGTTTGTGCACGTGGTGAAGCCTCCTTCAGAAACTATCCCGCACTCCCTAATAAATCTGCAACTTGTAGGCACTACTTTGAACTCGGAGAAAGCTCTTCTGAAATGAGGTTCGAGCGGGTCAATGATGGGATATGATACTATTATAGTTATCCAAAATTGCAGCGAAGTTTGGATAAAATAAATAAACAAATGTATAGAATCGAAAATGATTTCAAATTAGGCTCTGAATTGTAGAAATGTTGCTTCTATAGACACGAATAGGCTAAAATATGAAATAATCCTAAATTAATGTTTGATGCTCATGGAAAATGATCCTAAATTGAATTCAAAATTGCCGTAATTCCTTTTTAAAAACCAAAAATTCAATGATGCTTATCACCGGGAAGTAAATTGGCCAGAAAAGGTCAAAATAGAAAGTGATTCTTAATTGAGAACAGAGTCGTCGAAAATAAACACCGCTTCTATCAGTTTTTATAGAAGCGGTGATCCTTTTCAATGACTGGAAAGAGGTCCTGGTGCTTATTACGGGAGTAATTTCACGGTGAAATCAGAGTCTTACCTAAGTGAGAAAAACGTCGCAAAGTGACATCTAGCATGAATTCTGGGTTATTATGAGTGTCATATCACTGAAGTGAAAACGGAATAAGTGACGTGTCGCGTGACAATGATTCACGACTATTTTGGACGGTGAAATGGTTCCACGAAGATGGGATAAGTATGAAAATTGATTGATTTGTGACCTAATAATAAATATTGGATTTATTTTCTAAGTAACGAAACGGCTCAGAATTCGAATTTAGTGCTTGAAAGCGGTCAAAGTTTCAACTTTTTGACCGAGGAAAAAAATGCACAGTAGTTCATGAAATTTTCGATACCGAAAAAAATATTTTTTGATGTCAAAAGTCTTAGAAATTCAGAAAACGTCTAGATCTGGTGTTATCTAAAATACAGAAAAAATCGACCTTCTGAAACTTAGAAATTTTTTGAGCTGGGAAACATACTCATTTCACTTGTCCTATTCTCAGTTTTACTTCAGTGTCAATTTTACTTCACGGAGGTAATTTTTGTCACCTCACTTGAGGTGGAACCGGGAATAGGTCTCAAAAAGTAAAGTGAGCGTGAGAGTGAAATATATTCCGCCGTGAAGTGACTCCCGTAATGAAATGAGCACCCCTGTTCTAAAGAATCGTTACTGATGGTTTTAACAAAAATGGAATGAACATTGAAAAAAAAAATCCCCCGAATTATCTGTTTTTTTTTTTTCGTTTTTGTCTTGTGGAAGGACGAATTCCATGCATAGATTATTCAGCTTTTGCTTTAGCCAATTTCATCTCTCTACTAGTCTGCAAATTTAATGTAGATTTTGATTCATCAATTTCGTTTATCTGCTTGTTTCGTGCAGTTCAGCTAATTTCATTCCCTGATAAATTTCTCTATTTGGTCTGGTATGAATAGAGACCGCACCAGAAAGTATGGGCACACTGAAAATATGGCGCCTTTCAAACGTGCGTCGTTCTCTGTGCTTCGAATTGGCTGCGTACGTTTGTTTACATTACTCCTGTCATCTCAGGAATGTTGCTGAGAAAGTTGGCTAAAGATGAAAGAGTAAGCATCGGAGCCGTTCGTATTGCGATCCGCAAGTATGCCTAGGAAAACGGACTTACCGAAAACGTGGTCCAGTATGTCCAGAAATTGAAAAGAAAATCAAGGATATGTTTGATCTTCAAAGCTCAGCGTCTGAACGCGATGTGGCTAAAAAGGTGGGTACATCTGTATCGAACGTTGTACGTTCTAAAAACAGACTTGGTCTGAAGACAAGCAACATATGCCAAAAAAAAAGTCCAGAACAAGTAGCATCGGTCAAACCAAAAGCCAGAAAGTTTTACGACGTCTGCTATTATTATTGACGATGACGATAGCGTCTTCAAACATTAACCCTCTAGTGCCCAGTGCCCAGAACTTAAAAAATGTTTATGAGGCTTAATAGTGATTTTTTCGAAGTCCGTCTAAAAATTAATTTGGGTACTAAAGGTTAACGTTATCGGCGGTGACGATAATCGCCAGACGTTTTCAGCTCACTGACGTCTTTGTTTTATCAGAGCAAGTGCACCAGTTGCTAAATTTTGGTTGCTAAAACTGACTCGACAACCATCAAAATAACCGCACCGAGTGTTGCTATTTACTTTTGAAAAATAACCCACGGAGATGTCTGAAGACGTTAGCGTCATCGTCGATAACGAAAATAATCAGTATCGTCATCGGCGTTTACGATAGGTTATCGATTAACAATCTTGATTACAACTGATACTATGAAGCGTCTGTGCAGACCTTATAAAGACGGTAAGAGTAAAAGTCCGCCATCTTGGATACGGTAAATGATGAGAAACAGCATAGAGCAGTATTTGTAAGTGAATAGGGGAACTGTTCCATTATTTATCTCAGCCCACATATTCATCTCATACAATATGAAAACACAATTGAATACAGGAAAAAACGTTTTTTTTTTCTTGAACCAAAATGCTAATCCATGGAATGGATTCTTATTAGTTCACTTTAGAAGCACTAAATTTGCTATTACAGTCGGGCATCTGCTCTCGAAAACTCATTTAATTCTATAACCTAATTCAGAAACCTAAACCTTTCCTAAAACAAGCTTGAATTAGCAGAAATATATGAGATGAATTTCTACGATTAATAAATTTCATCTGTATGTATTTTCATCTGTTTTTACTGCGTTGAAGAAAATCAAAAGTTGCCAAATCAGTTTCTGTTAATACGAAAAATCATACTGAATATGTCAATTATTCCGTCATAATTGACATAAATCCACAGCACTGTAGTGGTTACCTAGGTTACCAATTTTGCCCGTAAACAACTGCAGCGGATATCTAGGTAACCTACTACGACGGGCTGCGACTACGCTCATTCATGATAATGTGATTCATTCATGATTAACAGTGTGACGAATATGGGGGCGTCGTGGGATGAACAATTGAGCAGTGATTCAAGTTTTGAGATGGATATGGAAGCGTTGTGAAAAATGGTTTGTTTTACAAAATTCAGAATAAATCCAGCTAAGTTTACTGAATATATAATGCTGAACAATTCCATAAGAGCACGTGAGCATATTTCGTTTATTTGTTCAATAATTTCGTTAAAATTCGGTGTTTAATCCATGCATTTTTCATGAATATCGGCTCAATGAGATGAATAATGGAGCAGTTCCCCTATATTTGAGAAAATGTTTGCATAGTAAAAGTTGAACTTAGAAATCAAAATACTCATTATTCAGTTATTTCTAAGTGTGCCCATACTTTCTGGTGCGGTTCAACGAAATAACCTTACCAAACGATCGAGAATCAGTATCGTGTACTGTTAACAAATATCATATCATCGAACTTCAAATACAGAAGGTGATCTTTTGATGAAAAAAGATTAATTTTAGTTCAGTAAAATTGGGGTAAAATATCCTTCATTTAACTGAAAGTGTAAGTTATAAAGAATATTGAAATGAACGGTCTAAAAAAATCATTGCCTTTGCTACAAAACAACTCTGAATTGTTGTCACTTCAGTTGTCAATTTGTATAGGTTTTCGGTGTTGTAATGTTTAGGTAAAAGTGGTTCAGGTAATTTTTCAATACAATACAAAACTTGTTCAAATTTTGCTAAATCTAGTCGCAAGTTACTTAAAAAAATATGTTTCGAAATTACCGCAAAGTTTGTGAAGATCCATTTAAAACAGGGCAACATGTATTTTGCCCTAACTAAGTCACCGGTTTGGCACACAATTTGGCAGTCCTCAAATATGACCGACAAAACTTTAAAGTTGACAGTTCATGAGGATGACTCAAAATCAACATCATGAATGAGCCTTGGTGGATGAAATAAAAAAAAACGAGATTTCTGCGAGTTCAGAGTAAAGTTGCAAGGTATTATTTCACGCTTCCTGGCTTCATGTACTTTCCGAACTTTCTGGGAACCGCTGTAAAAATCAGAAAGTTTTCCTCTTGTTTATAGCTTATATTCTCAAAAGAAACACAAAACAATAAGCGGTAGAACGAAGCGAAATTGAAAAATACAGCAACGTTTTTTTCGTATTCGTACATGAAGATCAAAAATTTCAGCTAAGAAAAAACGAAATCTAAACAAAAAACAGCTCACTGAACTGATTTGTCTAAAAGCATCTAGTTGGTTATGGTATTTAGTTATAAGGCTTGATAAAATAATTATAGCGTTTTCTTGTATTGCAAACTGTGCACTGGGAGACATTTTCATACTGATGGTTTTAACAAAAATGGAATAAACATTGAAAAAAAAAATCCCCCGAATTATGTTTTTTTTTTTCGTTTTTGTCTTGTGGAAGGACGAATTCCATGCATAGATTATTCAGCTTTTGCTTTAGCCAATTTCATCTCTCTACTAGTCTGCAAATTGAATGTAGATTTTGATTCATCAATTTCGTTTATCTGCTTGTTTCGTGCAGTTCAGCTAATTTCATTCCCTGATAAATTTCTCTATTTGGTCTGGTATGAATAGAGACCGCACCAGAAAGTATGGGCACACTGAAAATATGGCGCCTTTCAAACGTGCGTCGTTCTCTGTGCTTCGAATTGGCTGCGTACGTTTGTTTACATTACTTCTGTCATCTCAGGAATGTTGCTGAGAAAGTTGGCTAAAGATGAAAGAGTAAGCATCGGAGCCGTTCGTATTGCGATCCGCAAGTATGCCTAGGAAAACGGATTTACCGAAAACGTGGTCCAGTATGTCCAGAAATTGAAAAGAAAATCAAGGATATGTTTGATCTTCAAAGCTCAGCGTCTGAACGCGATGTGGCTAAAAAGGTGGGTACATCTGTATCGAACGTTGTACGTTCTAAAAACAGACTTGGTCTGAAGACAAGCAACATATACCAAAAAAAAAGTCCAGAACAAGTAGCATCGGTCAAACCAAAAGCCAGAAAGTTTTACGACGTCTGCTATTATTATTGACGATGACGATAGCGTCTTCAAACATTAACCCTCTAGTGCCCAGTGCCCAGAACTTAAAAAATGTTTATGAGGCTTAATAGTGATTTTTTCGAAGTCCGTCTAAAAATTAATTTGGGTACTAACGGTTAACGTTATCGGCGGTGACGATAATCGCCAGACGTTTTCAGCTCACTGACGTCTTTGTTTTATCAGAGCAAGTGCACCAGTTGCTAAATTTTGGTTGCTAAAACTGACTCGACAACCATCAAAATAACCGCACCGAGTGTTGCTATTTACTTTTGAAAAATAACCCACGGAGATGTCTGAAGACGTTAGCGTCATCGTCGATAACGAAAATAATCAGTATCGTCATCGGCGTTTACGATAGGTTATCGATTAACAATCTTGATTACAACTGATACTATGAAGCGTCTGTGCAGACCTTATAAAGACGGTAAGAGTAAAAGTCCGCCATCTTGGATACGGTAAATGATGAGAAACAGCATAGAGCAGTATTTGTAAGTGAATAGGGGAACTGTTCCATTATTTATCTCAGCCCACATATTCATCTCATACAATATGAAAACACAATTGAATACAGGAAAAAACGTTTTTTTTTTTCTTGAACCAAAATGCTAATCCATGGAATGGATTCTTATTAGTTCACTTTAGAAGCACTAAATTTGCTATTACAGTCGGGCATCTGCTCTCGAAAACTCATTTAATTTTATAACCTAATTCAGAAACCTAAACCTTTCCTAAAACAAGCTTGAATTAGCAGAAATATATGAGATGAATTTCTACGATTAATAAATTTCATCTGTATGTATTTTCATCTGTTTTTACTGCGTTGAAGAAAATCAAAAGTTGCCAAATCAGTTTCTGTTAATACGAAAAATCATACTGAATATGTCAATTATTCCGTCATAATTGACATAAATCCACAGCACTGTAGTGGTTACCTAGGTTACCAATTTTGCCCGTAAACAACTGCAGCGGATATCTAGGTAACCTACTACGACGGGCTGCGACTACGCTCATTCATGATAATGTGATTCATTCATGATTAACAGTGTGATGAATATGGGGGCGTCGTGGGATGAACAATTGAGCAGTGATTCAAGTTTTGAGATGGATATGGAAGCGTTGTGAAAAATGGTTTGTTTTACAAAATTCAGAATAAATCCAGCTAAGTTTACTGAATATATAATGCTGAACAATTCCATAAGAGCACGTGAGCATATTTAGTTTATTTGTTCAATAATTTCGTTAAAATTCGGTGTTTAATCCATGCATTTTTCATGAATATCGGCTCAATGAGATGAATAATGGAGCAGTTCCCCTATATTTGAGAAAATGTTTGCATAGTAAAAGTTGAACTTAGAAATCAAAATACTCATTATTCAGTTATTTCTAAGTGTGCCCATACTTTCTGGTGCGGTTCAACGAAATAACCTTACCAAACGATCGAGAATCAGTATCGTGTACTGTTAACAAATATCATATCATCGAACTTCAAATACAGAAGGTGATCTTTTGATGAAAAAATATTAATTTTAGTTCAGTAAAATTGGGGTAAAATATCCTTCATTTAACTGAAAGTGTAAGTTATAAAGAATATTGAAATGAACGGTCTAAAAAAATCATTGCCTTTGCTACAAAACAACTCTGAATTGTTGTCACTTCAGTTGTCAATTTGTATAGGTTTTCGGTGTTGTAATGTTTAGGTAAAAGTGGTTCAGGTAATTTTTCAATACAATACAAAACTTGTTCAAGTTTTGCTAAATCTAGTCGCAAGTTACTTAAAAAAATATGTTTCGAAATTACCGCAAAGTTTGTGAAGATCCATTTAAAACAGGGCAACATGTATTTTGCTCTAACTAAGTCACCGGTTTGGCACACAATTTGGCAATCCTCAAATATGACCGACAAAACTTTAAAGTTGACAGTTCATGAGGATGACTCAAAATCAACATCATGAATGAGCCTTGGTGGATGAAATAAAAAAAAACGAGATTTCTGCGAGTTCAGAGTAAAGTTGCAAGGTATTATTTCACGCTTCCTGGCTACATGTACTTTCCGAACTTTCTGGGAACCGCTGTAAAAATCAGAAAGTTTTCCTCTTGTTTATAGCTTATATTCTCAAAAGAAACACAAAACAATAAGCGGTAGAACGAAGCGAAATTGAAAAATACAGCAACGTTTTTTTCGTATTCGTACATGAAGATCAAAAATTTCAGCTAAGAAAAAAAGAAATCTAAACAAAAAACAGCTCACTGAACTGATTTGGCTAAAAGCATCTAGTTGGTTATGGTATTTAGTTATAAGGCTTGATAAAATAATTATAGCGTTTTCTTGTATTGCAAACTGTGCACTGGGAGACATTTTCTCAGGGAAAACCTGTTTGCAGTAGATTTTCCATGCAGCGTACCGATTTGTTGTACCTATTACATCCAACAACTGTTGTTTTACTTCGCGAAATAAATGAAACATGCTTCAATTCTCCGATAGACTCAAAATTGTCCGGGAGCTATTAAATCAGGTTTAAAATGTCGATATTGTTTTCAATAATTGCTCAAACAAACAGAGCGGAAGAAGTTTGTTTTCGTGATAAGATAAGGTTATCAACATATGCAAGACTGTTTTCGAATATTTTGTGGGTGGCTCGACGAATGGAGACTCCGGACCAGGGTTGATATTTGTTGACACTCTTGAGTGAAAGTAAAAAAAAAGCATCCATAAACGTTATTTTTTTTACAATCCTTTCAGAGTTCTCCCTTCCCGCTTTTTGCATGGAAGTGAACTGTCAAAACACCTCATTATGTTTCATGCGATGGAAGCAAGACAACAAAATCAGTTTATCAGTTAACGAAGATTGTCAAGGCATCGGTCAGTGCCAGTGAAAAAATGTTTCGGTGAGGTTCATTTTGGTTGTGAGGACTGTTTGCTTTTCTTTTTCGCTTTGAAGTGAAGATCATTTAGTTGGATTTGTCGTCAAATTTTATTCCGTAACCGTGAACGATGCGCGCGATCTATTTCATCTAAGTATAACAGCACGTTACTAGGACGAAAATCTAGTGTATCTGAAAGAGTGCTGCGATCATTGGAAGTGAAAATTGAAAATGATTGGCTACAATTTTCGAAGAATTTTGCTGGGGAAAATGACCTTTATCAGCACTGCTCCGGACATTGGTGTGTAAGCACTTGTTTTTTGTCTGTGCAATAATGCGACGTTCCTAATTGGCTTTTGAAATATTTCAAATGAATAGCATAGTAAAATTAACGTACTCTAACAGTATAAATTTGAGAGATTGGTGAAAAAGTAGACAGAAATATAAATGGATGAAGAAACAGAATACTTACCAAGCCGACTAGTAAAAAGAATACTAAAAACGTTCTGCCTAGCACGGTTTCGCAGTAAACATCGCCGTAACCTACTGTTGACATAGTAACTATGAGAAAATATACACACGTCCAGTACGACAACTGTTGCGGGTTATTAAATTCTAACGGATCGCCAGAATTTTCCAGCTGTCAACGTAGGAAAAAGAGAGAGAAGAACGAAGAGAAGAAAAAAAAAACGGTCAGATTATTACGATTTGGATTTTTCGTTGGCAACCTGCTGTATTCTGTCTAGAAAAAAGTCGATAAGAATAGTATAAATGCGCAATAAACTGGCCTACTAGATGCTTGAATTGGGTAGCAATAAATTGCCGATATTCTGCCAAGTTGCTTTGTGGGAAAATTGTCGCTTTAAGGCAAACTGAATGCAGAGATATGTGTCCGATTGGACATTGACATACGGCAGAGATTATTCAATTTAGTGACCTGCCAATGTGATGAGCAAGGCGGTTGGGGATACTTTTTTTTTTCAAGATACAAAATAAAAACAGACCAAGCCTGCTTTGATGGTGCAATAAAACTTACGGGATTGTAAAAAAAGAAAACGGAAATAATATATGAGTGTTCGAAAAAAGTGATGACACATGACGTAATGATTTTTAATTGCACGATTCATAATTGTATTGAAAAATTCGTATTTTAGTAGCTCAATTTTTGTTTCCAGACATTGCAGTTTTTTAAAATCAATTTTTTTTTCTTGCTTATTTTCCGTCGGTCTAGTTCCGCCACTGTTGTGGCCAATCACCGACGCCCAGGGAGGCGACTCCACACCCAGGACACTAACTCACGACCCGTTTATTAACGGACCGGCGCCAACGGCTTTACTTCCTCATGCGATGGAAGGCGTGATCCCAGAGATTTTTCGCCTCAGAAAATCTCCCGGTGTCGGCTAGGATTGTATCTAGACCAGTTGGGTTGGTTGTGAGTGGATCACGCCACCTCACAACCATCGACACCTATGTCGGCGGTGGGATTCGAATCCAGGCGTCGAGCGTGGTTGGCGGAGACGTTACCAACCACACTAGGCCCCCGCTACATTTTAAAATCAATTGCAGAACCATAAAAACGATCTGCTGTTGACTGATGTGATAAAGGGAACTTGCAGTAGTTGCTTTCGATAGAACTGACTAGTATCAATCTAAGGCTGTTTTAATGATATAGAACGAAAATCATGGAATCGCTGTAGACTGTGCTAATGCTTTAAAAAAAATAATCAATGATTGCTGTCATATCAGATAATCATTGAACGTAATCAAATCATGAAGGTAATATGCTGAGCAAGAATGTCAGACTTTTGTTTGTTGACCTGATAGAACATTATAATATAACGTTGAGAATCATTGTTTAAATGAAGAGAAATAAAATATTTCAGTAAAGTAGTTTTTTTGTGGCATACGAACGATTAAACGGTTCCCACATACCACATATTTGATTATACGGCACACTACTGAAGAAATCTATCAAAACTAGAGTTCCTAACGCCAGATGTGAAAACATTAATCCATTTGCTTGTATAAAGCTGCACCCGATTCAGTGTGTTCACTAGTGTTGTTGCTAGCTGTCACAATTTTGATGAGGCTGTGTTTACATTTTTCTGATGTATAGAAAACACACATCTTGCAATTTAAGCAATAGCAACAAAAAATTTTGTTTTCCAATCTGAATTTTGATACCTTGAAAAAAGGTCCTGAACTGTCAAAGAAGTTAGGTTAGTTTGTTTTTCGCCAGGTATAAAAGAAGAATTAATAATCCCAGTAAAAATAAGTCTATTTTTAGGCGGGCCCATACGAATCTGGAACGCATACCCCGCGTAAAAAGAGCTTAGTGTATTGTTTTTCAGACAATATACATACTGAGAAATAATGGTATGCAATTTATTGATACACATTAGCATCCGACTGAAAGCGATTTATTCCACACTTTCTTACGACTCTAAGCCCAAAATCGTAAATCAGTCAGGTTCTGGCATGATAAACGGATTAAAAGTTACTTCTGCACATCATAATAAGCATGGTATACGCGTTCGACTTCGTTGAGGGAAATTTACGATAATTTCCATACATTCATATACGATTTGTGGTTGACGGGGATGAATCGTTCACTTAAATTTGTTTATCATATTAATGTTTGAGCTAATAATCTTTTAGTAACCTTAATGGCTATAATGTTTTTCTGATCACAAAAAAGCTTGCCAGATGACATTTTGACAGGTTAATTTCTGTTTGTAGCCACTGCAGTGACAACTAAAGTTTTTCAGTTCATCACAGACAAGGATGCCAGATATATAGATAAATCTTCATTATACAGGCTAGTACATGATATCAAGCAACACATGACTTCCGAGATACATAGAATCCCAATTTATTTGGAAATAATATTGGTGCAAAGGATTATTAGTGACCTGGCTTTTTTCGTAGAGTATAAATCCAATGGGTAACTAAGACTCCATGTTTGTCCTTTAAACAAGATTACGCGTACGTTATTATGAAGGGTGGAGGCTCCTAGAAAAGTATCTTTCAGACTACAGTAAAGTTCTTTTTTACACGATTCTACGTACCGTGCAAAAAAAAACGTGTAAAAAAACCGCGTTATTTGGAAAAACGTCGTAAAAAACCGCGTTATTTGGAAAAACGTCGTAAAAAAATCGCGCAAAACAAAAACCGTGTAAAAATTAAACTGTGTAAAAAACAGCTTATTATAGTGTGTTACCATTACTGTTACTTACTATAACAATTTTACGCGAAGATGAAAAATCATGCAAAAAAAACATGTAGAAAAATCGCGTTATTCGAGAAAACGACGTAAAAAAAATTGCGTTATTTGGAAAATCGTCGTAAAAAAGAATCGTGTAAAATCAAACCGTGTAAAAAAAGACTTTACTGTATACTTCCTTTCTTGTGTGCCCTTTTTCTACTCCCACCACCGAATTTCTTTTTGCAACGTTTATATGAAATGCTGGGACTCAAGTGTCGGAAAAACTTTCTTCCAATCTCGACGATTGGCGTCGGTGTTATTCAGTAATGCAATAAATCGACAATAACACCCAATAAGAAAAAAACTGTTAAAATACATGCGCATAATTCGTTACAGAAACTTTCTTAATCATGCCGCTGTCGCATGTGCGAAACTGTCCCCAAGGCAATTAAGCCACAACTTGAAGGATTACGAATGTGAGGAGTAGAAACAATAATTAATGATTGTAAAATGGTGAAAATGATAACAACTGTTGGCAATGTTTACGACGAAAGTATTTATCTAGAGTCAAAAATAAAGTAAACATTTCAGAATCTGAATTTTAAGATTTTCATGCAGCAAAACAATAATAAAATACCTAGGCAATTATAGCATGTGTAAGTTAAAAAATAGAGAGAACGGAAATGAATGCAGCCAAAAGTGCTCAGCGGAGATACGTTTCTTGTGCGCGGCAGGACAACTGAAAATGCACTTTGAGGATACGTTTGCCGGTTATGGTGACGAAAATCAGGCAGATTCATGATCACGCATGGTATCTTCGTCCCGGTCGATTCGTGCCGCTCGTTTGATTTCTAAGCCTTAAACATGATGCGTATTACGTAAAAATTGCTACTTTGCGCCACGATTTCGTGCAAATCAAAACGACTCGGTATATGCGGCCCAATTTGGATTTGTATTGAGAGGGAATGTCGGAAAGGCAGTGAACGAAAAAGAGGTGGTGGTGGTAGAATTTGATTTTGAAAAAAATAAAATAGCTTTGTTCCAACTAATTGGCGTTGTAAAAAGCTGACTGCCAAGTGAACAATCACTTTGTTATTATACTGTTTTAGCAAAAGACAGCTACCTGTAGCTAAAAATAGTACTTTTTGGAACGATACTCACCACCAATGCGACAATGATTTTATATTGATTGCAAGGGAAGAAAGCCATCGAAATTATGCTAAAGTTCAGCACAATCGTACTGGGCGTTTTCGATTTAAAAATTCAAGGTCTTCGCAGAACTGCGCCTAGCGGCTACTGACAGCGCCTCGCAAAGGCGCAATTCTCGAAGAAAGGATTTATGCCAAAATTTAGCATAATTCTTTAACGATCCGGTGCCGGTACTTACGCAGTACACCTTGGGTATTACATGATATTTTTCCAACCAAACACTGGCTAGTATATGCTTAAAGACAGCTTTCAAGGCGTTTGGCATAATTTTACGGCATAGCAAACAGACGTGCCAGGCCGTCTTAGTGATTGGCATTTCAGCGTTGGAAATTTTTGTGTCAATATTTTAAGAACAACAAAGGTCTGATTCTATTCTAGCTAACTCGATTTTAGATATCTTGTGGTGGAAGTTTGTACGCCTGGGCCAAAACTGTCTAATCCATAGATACTCACCAAATGAATAATTCCAGCAGCTGTTAACCACACTGATATAAAAATTGATACTAATTGTGCCAAACGTATTGAACTAGATGTTTTAAGTATATTCAAATATTGTAATATATCCGGAACAGTCATAAGACGAAGCGCTCGTAGGAAACGGAGACCTAAAATGATAAAATGAAAAGCGAATTAGATGGTACCGCTGTAAACGTGTCATAACTTACCGATCCATGTTCGATCTAAATATATTGATACGAAGGACGGGGGTATCGTGAAGTAATCTACAAAACTGTACATCTCTAGCATGAACCAAAGTTTATCGGACGCCGCTATAAACTGAAACGAGAAAAAAATTTTAATTTTTTTATCATCACACACAGAATGCCCTAACATAGTGCATTCGTGAAAACTATGATAATAGTGAAAAAAAAATCCTGCGTATTATTTGCTAGCAAAGCCGTACAGCAAGAGTTATGATTTAGGATGCTTTATATTGAAATACTCACAGCCGGTTGTGTAGCAATGCAGCTGAAACTGATAGTAGTTCGGAAGCAATCAAATACTTACTCGTATAAAAAAGTAAACCATAAAAAATATGTTGAATGCTAAGTCAATCTGCTGCGTGATGTTGTTGCTAAATTTTTCACATTGTTCGACTTTCTCGTTTGACGCGTCGATGAAGTATATGATGAGTGATGCGATGCTAAGGATGAATACGAGTACAACCTGAAAGTGAGGGAGAATTATAAGAAAAGGTGAGTGAGATTTTGTTATTCATGTTTGAGTTGGTTAAAAAAAAGGTTTATTCATAGGCAAGAGGGTTTTAAAATAAATGATGAAAAAACAGTAAGTTACTAAGGTAAATTTAAATAGCAAACTTTTTCGAATCGTGGTTCTTTGTCGAAAACAGCATAAACAAAAGAAATGTTTTCCAACGAAATCAATCAAACTTAGTTAGCACAAAGTCTGCATGAAGAAAGGCCTATATGTCTTAGAAAAGCGGTGTACTTCACGCAATCCTTGCAAGTCTAACAAGCAAGAAGGTGGTAATATGAGCACCTTGAGCGTAAAAATTGAAATTAGCCAACGCAGGGTTTATGAGCAAAGTTTAGCCGGGCCATTTAACACAGGCAATTTCAATTATTACATTTGATTGCAGGGCCTACTGCGTCTAAATGGTACTATTGACAGCTACTGTAGAAAATTTTGTAATGGCGCATACAATTTTAGCGGCTATTCCGTTTATTTCAATCCGCTCATACCCGCTGCTAAGATTGACAATCAACAGCTCGTTAATAGTAAACACATCATCGCATGTATCAATTGTTAATCTTCTCTCAATCCCTTCTCGACCAATGTGATTTCAGGTTGTAGCTACATATGCGTTTACAGGTACTTGCACAATTGAAGGTACACGAAAAATGACACTGTGTTCAATAATTTCGGATACAATCAAAAGATTCCTTATTCCGCTGAGCTTGAGCTGAATTTAACAAACTGTCATGGTGACACAATCTCCCGTTTAAAGCCGCTATGCGTGAAAAAATTGTTGGCTCACTCTCACTTAGAATAATCCTAACTTCCCCAAGCATCTATAGCCACGTTTTACTTGTACCCAGGAATTCGAGAGAAGCTACTGTACGCCATTGGCAGAAAATGGCATAAAGTCGGTACAACGAGATGCGATGACTCACAGCTTGTGAGAAACAAAAACAAACCCTACACGGCTGCAAACGTCTGCTAGTGTGCGCAGGTGCAATGTTACTTATCTCTAGTCAGCCTGTGGGATAGAGAGAGTCACACCAAAAAGGTGGATACCCCTGCCAAAAAAGCTTTGCGATGTTATTTTGCTCGACTTTTTCAATATTACATGTTTAGGGACCCAAACACATATCTTACTTTACTTTACTTTTTTGGCAACAGATCGTTCAGATCCTATGCCGAATCCAGAATACGTCTCCACAAAACTCAGTCATGGGCTGCTCCTCTCAAGTCTCCCCTTACACCCTCTGCTCTGGCATCCTCCTCGACAGCACACAACCAGCACGAGCGAGGTCTGCCTCGAAGTCGTCGGCCTCTATCCGGTTCTCTGCTAAATATCATCTTTGCCGGTCGCTATCCCCATCCATCTCCGCCGCAGCACCAACACCCGCAGAACTACCACACTCTCTGCCAGCCACCATGTACTTCATTTTAATGGTGAGTCCAATTCTCGCAGCTTCCATTTTGAGAGCCGTAAAGGCCTCCTCAACTGCTCTACGGTTAACATCAATTATATCAATGTCGTCTGCGAAGCCCAGAAGCATGTGAGACTTTGTGATGATGGTGCCGCTTTTCTGCACAGCTGCCCTTCGTATTGCACCTTCTAAAGCTATGTTTAACAGCAAGTTGCTTCAGACCATTTGATGTCACAAATGCGTCCGAAAATTTTCCCGCTGTCCTGACGCATGATGTGAAACCTTCAAGCGTCGCACGTAACAGTTTAATTAGTTTCGTTGGAAAACCATGTTCTAGTATTATTTGCCACAGCTCGTTGCGTTTCACTGTATCATACGCCGCCTTAAAGTCAATAAACAGATGATGTGTCTGCAAGTTGTGTTCTCGAAACTTGTCGAGGATTCGTCGCAGGGTAAACATCTGGTTCGTTGTAGATCGCCCCACTCGAAAACCGCATTGGTATTCTCCAACAAAGGCTTCCTGCAGCGGCCTCAGTCTCGGGAACAGGATACGAGAGAGCATTTTGTAAGCGGAATTGAGGAGGGTTATGCCTCGAAAATTACTACAATCGAGTCGATGTAAATAGGACACATGAGTCCTTCCAACCAGTCCGTAGGTAGCCGCTCGCTCCCGACTTTAGAAAAGTTCGGCTGGTAAGCCGTCCTTCCCAGCGGCTTTGTGGTTCTTTAGCTCTTTGCAAGCATCCTTCACCTCGTCCAATGTTGGTGGGTCCACAGATTGTCCGTCCTCCCCAATTTCTATCCTGTTTCCCTCGGCGACTCTCCACCTTCCTGTACGTTCAACACCACTTCAAAATGTTGCTTCCAACCAAACACATATCACGTAACAGAAATGAAACCGTATGGCAGTAAAACGTATATCAAACAAGTTTTTATTTGATATGTGTTAATTTGTTTGCATCAAAAATATTCAGAATAGATACGGCATAGAAAATTTTTTTGCAAAAATGTACTCTCTGGGACTTAGTCGTTTTTTCAATTGTGGAAAGTGGAGTTTAAAATGTTTAGAATTTATCTTTTGAAATTGATCACTAGTCTCTCGAAATAGCTTTTTTAATTATATGCACTATAACTAGGATCGAATACATTATTTTTCATTAGGGTGGTTCATTTATTCGACATAGGGTGGTTCATAATATTGTGAAAAATGGAAAAAAGGCACTTCGGTTCGTTTGATTGGTGTGAGGTCTTCGACAAAGTTGTAGATAATAATTCTGTCTTTCCAAAAAAAATACACTTGAAAAATTATTTTTTCTAAAAAAAGTTAAAAGAAAGATAAAAAATAATTATTCAAAAGGGTTTTATTTTTTAAAAACTTGATTTTTTTTATAAAATCTACAAAAGATTACCCAAATAATGAAACCAGTCCGATCATTTAGGAATCAAGAAAAATAAGTTATCATTTTTTGAGAAAAAATATTTAAAAAAAATATATCTTCAATTATTTTTATTAAAAGGCATATTTTTTTTTTGAATGACAAAATACTATCTACAACTTTGCCGAAGACACTATGCCATTTCGACTGTAGACATATTTCTAATTTCCAATAGAGCACTCTATGAGGAATTAAAAATATTTCTACAGTCAAAACGGTTTATTTGATTGGCATAGTATATGTGGCAAAGTTGTAAATAATAACTTTGTTCTTCCAAAAAAAATGTACCCTGTGAAAAAAAAAATATGAAAAATATTATAACTTTTTTTTCTGATTTCCTTATGGCCGGTTTCGTTGCTCAAGTAAACTTTCGTAGTTTTTATGAAAAAAAAAATCAGTTTTTTTTTAAATGGGCTGTTTGGGATAATTAATTTAGAACTTTCTTTTGTTTTTTTTTTTTTTCAAAAAATTAGTAATTTATTTTCAGAGTGTATATATATATTTTTATGAAAAACAAAACTATTATCTACAACTTTGCCGAAGATGGCGTCGGTGATAGGCGCAACAACAGTGGCGGAGCTAGACCGACGGAAAATAAGCGAGAATAAAAAAAATGCCGAAGATGTCACACCGCTCAAACGAACCGTGTTGGCTCTAACAAATTTTGTAATCATCAATACCAATCCGATAGCATTTTTCAATAGCTTTTCGAAAATGAGTTGTGTTTCAAAATATTAAACCAATAGCACAAAATGGCATCTTTTGCCTATAAAAACGTATATGCAAAGTTTCAGCCAATGGGCACGTTCACGTTCTGATGATGTAAACTTGACAGAAAATGTATGGTCGAACTGTCAAAACGACGCAAACCCAGAAAGAACGAGTCAATTGTGTTGCGTATCTGATTGAGATCCCTATACTCTCATTATCACTGAATAACATCGATACAGTCTTTTGTCCGATTATATAAGCCCGAGCACTGTGTGTTCGATCAAGTGTTGGCAAAGGACATTATTGTGGTAAATAGAACGAATAAATTGTCTGGTACAACATTCGAAAAAACAAGTATAAGTGTCTTAGAGAGTAGATTTTTAAACAAATAAAATAAAACATATTCCATCAGTTTCCACTCTTTCATTTAAAAGTTTAAGACACTTGGAATCGAAAACATTTTTCAAATATTCAAATTCCATGTTCCTCCCGTGTGTGATTTTGCAAATGACATGAAAGTATTCACTATTTACCGCAAGACATAATCTTAATTTTGGTTGATATAATTTTTTGTGCACAGAGTAGTTTTTTGATACATTTTGTAAATTTGTTTCGTAATATCTTGCCATTTTACTCATAATTTTTCCGATTCAACATTGCCACCCTAACGAAAATAATATAACAAATATTATATTTTCAGGAATTTTTCTATTGGTATTCATTGAAAAGTGATTTTTTTCCATTTTATACTCATTTTTACACAATATCATGAACCACCCTATGTCGAATAAATGAACCACCCTAATGAAAAATAATGTATTCGATGCTAGTTATAGTGCATATCATTAAAAAAGCTATTTCGAGAGACTAGTGATCAATTTCAAAAGATAAATTCTAAACATTTTGAACTCCACCTCACACAATTAAAAAAACGACTAAGTCTCAGAGAGTAAATTTTTGCAAAAAAATTTTTTTTCAGATGACACCAATTCTCGGCGTTTCATGCGTTTTCAAGTCATTTGACATAGAAAAAAAATTTCGAAAACCGAAATTTTACGTACCCCCTTGGGCGATTTTTCGGTTTTCAAAAAATCCAAACTTCAATCGCTTTGCGCCACCCCATTCAAAGTCCGATTGAGCTGGAATTGCATAGGGTGTTTTTTCGAGCAGGTGAACATTTTGTATAGGGTTTTTTTTTAAATTTTCTGGTCATTTTTTTCATACGATGATTGGCACCCTAGCCCGGGTGTCTGCTGTACCCCGCACGTCTATTTATTAGCAATGCCGCTATTGAGAAGTGGGATGCTTATTATTTGTCCGTGTTTGTCTATGTGTGTGTTTTACGCTTTCTTTTACTCACTTACTGCTTCACTATACCAAGCCTCGTTCCTCCTCCCAAATATCGCCAATCATAGCTCCCTGGAGAAGTTTTGTCAGGCATGCTTTTGGCCAGCAGTTTTCAGGATAGAGTGCCCTAATGAACAGTAGAGTCCGCAAGGTTCCATAATCAACAAACTCATTTCCAATTCTGAATATCAAACCAAGTTGACGATTAGCTTTGGAGATGATCATCATCGACAAATGCTGCCTGAATGTTAGTTGAGTGTCTAAAAATGCACTCAAATCGGTGCCACATCGGTACGTTGTAAACATGTACCGGTAATGTGGTACCAAGTTAAAGAATAGAGGCTGATTTTTGCACTAAAAACTAATCCCGGTACACTTCGGAATACTTAGCATCATATTGTTGCTATGGTACCAGTCATTAAAAGGGTCAATCAGCGATTGAAACCTACGGCAATCTTCAGCAGTCTCGATGAGTTTGAAAATTTTCTTATCATCTGCGAACAATAAACGTATGCCAGGTGGTAAAACTTTTGTATCCTGATGAACAGCGAAAAAAGTAGCGGTCCAAGGATGCTACCCTGTGGAACCTCTGAACGGTTACGAAACCAGGTAGATCGTGACTTACCCAACTTAACGGCGATCTTACGATTACACAAGTACGAGTCTAGCCATGCCATCATTCCAGTTGCAGTTCCAAGTTTGTTGCACTCGTCACAAAGTAGGCCATGATCAACACGATCAAAAGCAGCTTTCAGGTCCGTATAGACAGTGTCGATCTGAAGGCCCCGACTCATGCCGCGGAGGCACAATGATTTGAACTCTAATAGAAACTTGAAACAGATCTATCAGGAAAAAATCCATGCTACGCATTATATGAGGGATTTATTTTGTTGAGAGACAACCAGACATCGTAGCGTCTTACAGTCTTCAGGAGAATTTTTCAGAGGGAAATTTCCTATAAATATCATGTATTGATATCTTTTTAGGAGACAACTAAACATCTCTGGAGAATTTGTTTTGAAAAAGTGGATTTTTCCATCTAAAATAGTAAGGAAACTTAAAAAATCCGGCGCGAAAATATAGTTCCACCGGTAGATCTGGAAAGTAACATAATTGTTATAGAACCTTTCAGGAACACGAAAATTGCACAGGAGTGAAAATATAACACCAATGTTTTTCCCCATATAACTGTGTCCCAATATATTGGGTATGTGCTCGAATATCAACTTCTCACGAATATGAAACAATAATTTGTACTTTTCTGTCTGAATCGATTGGATTCGTTGCATATTCAAGCGCCTATACTAGCCTGTAACTACTACTCACACGAAACACTCTAGTTCCAGTACAAAAAAGCTGATAAAAACATCTAAAATTCAAACTTTAACTAAGCAGACAATTCAAACGCGCACAACGTTAGCCGTGTTGCCAGAATCTCCAACAATTTCAAAATACCATAATGAATATAACTATAATGATCCACTTTTTTCATGGGGCTAAGAATTTCTGACCAAATACGATGAAGGGGAAGGAGAATGGGGGGAGGGGAAATCATGAAAAAATGCTACGTAATTTAAGTAAGCACCCTGAAAGATTGTGGATGCTTTTACGGATATTGAAAAGACTTCAGTACTGTTTGAGCGAGCTATTCCGGTATAGATATTGCAACGCCAGTTATCCACTTCTCGTGAAAAAATAATCAAACTTTGTGTGAAAACGGTGAGAACCAGAAAGTTTCATTCATTTCATTGTCAACAACCTCGTCAAAGCGAATGCTTATTTGTTATAGGAATGTATTCCTTCGACTTTACTTATATTAGTATAGTGCTGAAATATTTCACCAGTGAAATGTTTTGCCTGTATACACATTCAAAACTATAAAACAATATAATGGATAAAACTGCCCATTTCCGGTGTACTCCCAATTGCGTGAGTTACTGTAAATCCGGACATCAAAACAAATGTAGGGTACTTGCCATATTTTGACTCAAGTAACTCGAAAGAATTATTGTGATTCAGTGGAAATATTTGCAGATTCAGTGGAAAAACTCTTAGATCTCTTGGTAGATACGGTTTGACAGAGGTGACTAAACAAAAAAGATGTTACTACCCTAGATTACTTCAGATGAAAAAAGTAACTTTCTCCGCAGATGATCGCTTTCACTGCGCCAAATGGTTCTGTTGCTGCTGAGCTCGAATGTTTAGAGACGATCCTCAATGCACCATCAACATCTGTTAGCACTTGAGCATTGTTTAACAATCATCGTAACCCTCAGGCGGTTGTGATGGGAAACACTGCCACTTGGTTTCACCGGCTGAGATTTGTTTATCCAATGCTACTCGATATTTATAGACTCCCTGTTTGCGCCCGACGGTCGCCGCACCGTAGCGAAATATTTAATATAAACTAGGTTGATGTCAGAGATCGTATTTTCCCGGTAGCAAACAGGTTACCAGGGAAGCTGTTTTCTTTGAATATGTACACTAGGGTGTCAAGGACCATAACCTACGAACTTTATTTTGTTGTTAAGCTGTTTAACTGGGCGGTATGATTAATTTGCAAGGGAGCGCACTGTTTGAGAGTACTCATTCGCACTCATCTCGCCGCTTGGATTTGTTTAGCAATACGGCATTCGTAACTCAAGAGGGAATTTTGTTATTTTGTATACTGCGTGCTCTGTTTGTTTAGTTTATGAATGCTTCAGTGGCATGTGGAAGGTTGCAATAAACAGTGAACAATGATGATGATTCGATGTAAATATGATTGAGTGCTGATCAATGGCACTTTTACGGTTTGTAATGGGCAGTATATAACTTAGATCTGGTGGCGAATAATTTGCAGAATAATATGGATTTACACAGAAAAGAGCATTCATTATTTCAGTGAAGAGACATTATGTTTACATGCATAGAAAAGCTTCATTGTAAACTAGGCTGTTGCGTATATTGTATACAATTTTAGAGAATTTATTTTATAAATAACTATAGAAACATGCAGTAAGTCGCTCATAAATGCAATAATTGTACTAATTTCTACACTTAAACGCTGTTTTGGCTCTAAAAATATTTGTAATCTTCAATACATTCCCGAGATAGCATTTTTAAATAGCTTCCCAAAAATGAGTCAAGTTCAAAAAATTAAACCAATATCACAAAATGGCATCTTTTGCCCATACAAACATATATGCAAAGTTTCAGCCAATCAAAATATGGTCGATTAAATTGGTTGCCCGTTTTTCTATGGAATTGCTCTCATTAAACTCTTACGTTCGCATTATTCGTGTGGTGCCATGCGCCTCCATCGTTTTGTATTTATGCACAAACATGGTGGTTGTCATCTTGAAGTACAGCTGATTTAATGCTATTAGTTTTATCTCATACTGCAAGCTGGTTCACCACCAATATCCTAAAAAGCGATCGCTTTTCGGTTGTTATCTGCTGTCACTAACTGTGACAGAGTTTCGTCAAATGCAAAAAACTGGACCAGTGCGCGAGACAAACGACCTCGATCACTATGGACAAGTTGGTGTATTGGTATGAGGCAAAAGAACGGACAGTTGATGTCAAAATGTGTGATATAAAATATACCACGTTCAGGTTTTGCTGTTCGCCACAGCTAGGTATTTTTATCCCATGACCTCGATGTTTCATTTTGCTACTGTCTGTCAAAGCTCAAAAAAGAAATAATGTTGAAAAATGGCGATGCTTTATCTGATGCCAATCTGATACTGAGGACAGTTTTAAAAAAATTTCACTAATAAATAAAAGAAACTGGACGTTCATTTCCATTCAAAACCATAAGAATATACAACCATATATATACAATGAAATATTAAAAACTTGCCATAAAAGAGTATAAGAGACGTTTAATGAGAACTTTTTATAATGATTGCAATGTATAATCGTTAAAAATCTGTCCACGTGGTATGTGGATGGCCCTTTAACAAAACGGCTTGATTTTTTGACGTGGAACCACAGCGAACAGACTTTCATCTTATTTTCAAAAAAATTGTGTAAAAACTTGCAACCATCATTTAACAGTGAATGGTAATGCTCCCGCTATGTGGCGCTAGCGTCACTGACAAACCAAGCACCGATATCGATGAGATATCGATACGGCAATATTTATGCAGTGCAACTGGGGCACCACAAGACAGATGTCGTTAGTGTATTACTGTATTTCGATTCAAATTTTAACACACGATTTTCAAATTTTTTAATATGAACATGAATGTCTGTTTTTTTTTGTTCACACAACATTTATTTGACACGGCACAATACAAATTAATGTTTTACGGAGCCAATTATAGTGAATTTCTGTTCTCTGTGGTGAAACTACGTCTTTGTTCTCTTCACTTGGGTACATTCTGTAAATTTGAGAATTAAGCTGGCCGTCCGATTTCAAACGAGAATAACAGCATAAGCATGGGATGGATAACCATAACAAATATGTTGTTGGATAAATAAACTGTTGGACAATTTTGGAATACGCTAGGTACCATTATAATTTCGTTGCCCAGCGGTAAAATTGATAGAAAGTTTCAAGGGCATATTCCCGCGAACAATGAACTAATCATATAAGGGTAGGCCTGCACAGACGCACAGTGGGGAATCGCTGGCCATCAGCTAAAAAATTTTTTTACTTCGGCTGTTTCATAATATTTCTCCTGTCTTGCTATAATATTTAAGTGCTCGAGTACATTACTTTGAAACACTCTGCAGCTTCAATCCTTAGCGTCAAAAAAGTTGTTCGAAATACTATGCAAAACAAATCTCTTTCATTAGATATTGTGATGTGATAGCATTTTGACGTGGGACTACGTCTTTGTTTTCTATACTTGTATGCATTCTGTAAAATTGGAAATAAAACTGGCAAATGTTGCGTCAGATTTCAAACGCTAATAACAGCATAACAATAACCAATATGTTGTTGGATAGATAAAATATCGAACAGTTTTGTAATACGCTTGTTATCATTATTTTTTTTATTCCAAAGCGGTAAAAATCGATAAAAAGTGTCAAGGACAAATTTACTCGAACAATGACTCAATCACATGTGAGCATTCCTAGCACAGACGACATGAATAGACACCAACCACTCCCTGTGATATTCTCTGTATCAATATCAAAAAAAAATGACAGTCTCCCGGTCCCAATAGGTCAATTTATGTTTGCTTTTATGAACCTAGACTTATTTGATGTCTCGAAGGTAAAAGTTTTTCGAAAAGTTTGAAACAACCCCTTTTCTTGAACAATTTCTAAACTTGCTGTTAGAGCGTAGAAGAAACTGATGTCTTGAAAGAAAACATGCTGGTAACAGCAACAGTGCCGTAGAATATATGTGGGGCAGAACGCCGCTAGTTTCTCGTCGTCTATCATTGCAGCAGGCACGACTTCTAATCGCGTGCAATCAAAACTGCAATGCTGCTACTGATGGTGATTGAAAGTTTATCTCATGAATATGATTACCGTAAAAACTATAAATTACTTAACAAGAATTTAACATTTTTGCAACGGTTATAAGTTATTTTTATATGTATTTTTTATCTTCGATATTCACTAAATAATCGTGACCGACATAATATCGAACGAGTAAGTTCCTAACAATACTAATTTATAGAAGAGTAAGAACCGGCGAGTGCTTGTGAATTTTTTTGCCATTTTCAAGATCTATCCAGAATCTTTTTTTTTTTTTACATTTCAACATTGTTAGATATTTTTTTGTTTTTAGCTTTACAAATAAAATAATATACTTATATAAGCTGTCTTCGTAGTACAGTGAATGTAATTGTTGGCAAATGAAACAAACAATAAACAAAAATGAATCTTTTTGAACATTTTTTTTCGTTGTAATTGTTAAATGTTGTTTGCACAAAAAAAAAAATACTACAGGCACAACATCACCACGTGTAAATGAAGTTCTGTATTACCGTTGTTGTTGATTTTGGTTGCTTTGAGGGGTCGTGCAAAAACTACTTGATCTTCTTCAGTGAGGAGGACACCCTGTGGCGTTGCTTGTGGTTAAAGTGGACGGCCCCAAATAAAAAATGGATGCCAGATTCGTGTTTAGCACCCCAAAATTATGGAAAACCCATATTTTTGTCGCATTTATCGACACTTTTATTTGCTTGACCAGCCTTTGTATGAAGTCACCCCACTGTGAGACGCCATGAACAGACACCAGAATAATTAATGTTTACTTCCATGAACTTAGATCAATGGAGATAGCAGCAAGCTAAGAGCGCGAATAGACGTGAATTTTCGACGTGGTTTTAATTTTACTATAAAAATTCGCAAATTATGTTCTTCGTGGTACATTTTCTCAATTACCAGAAGTGCAATGGTGTTTTATTGTTGCGTACTTGAGGTGTTGTCATTAAAGTGTTTCAGGAATAGAAAAAATGCCATCCCAGATCGATCTGGCCTAATAGTAGAAACAGGCGTTCGTGGTAGCATCACAGCTGCACGTTTAGATCGGAGATCTAGATCGGAGTCGAGTTGCTTTGGAACAAAAGCCGTCCCAGAAAAAGTGACAGTGACAACAATTAAAAATTTGGAAATCAAAAAGATTGACCACCATCATTTCGTCGCTGTCGCTGCGGGCGTTCAAGGTCAAAGCATTTTTGGTTTCGATTTCAGTGGCAGTTTGGGTCCGTCAAAGGCGAACGTCGGAAAGAACGGAATCCTGGATGGTGAGTTATTTCTATGTGATCGTTCACAAGCGAAGGGAGCCATACATTTTGCTTAAGAAACAGGGGATATACACACACCCTCGGCATATATTGCTCTCAAATGTATTTCCTAATTCATATTCCTTTCAGAGAGCGAGTAATGGCGCTATGACCATAAGCAAAAATGCTAGGATTGGAGTTAGTACTCAAGTTCCAACCGTAAGAGTTGAAGCGAGTAAAGGCGCTATATCCTTGGTTTCTAAACCCGGACATAAGAAGGAAATTCCTATGTTCCATCCCAGGAGATTGGTCAACAAAGGAGTGTACTTTCTTGGCTTTGTCACTCCCAACGAATTATATTACTTCTTACATACGGATCGGTTGGTACGGATTGTCCCCGTTCTTAGATTATATTGTGTTATATTGCGCTATACAGTATGCCTGGCCGTTGACAAGAAAAATGTGTGGAAACCATTTTTTAAACTGGTGAATATCATTTTCCAGGATTCTTTCAAGTACTGGCTGTGTTAGTATAGACTAGACGAGACTAGACTTCCATGAACTTAGATTAATTTGATGTTCTAATAAAAACTGATGTCTTGAAGGCAAACACGTTGGTGAAGGCAAAAGTACCATACAGTACAGGTGAAGCAGAGCGCCGCTGGTATATAATTGCAGCGGCACACGATCTAGTCATGTGCAATCAAGAAAAATTGCAATGTTGCTGTTGATGGTGATTAATCTGGTTAGAAATTTAAAGTAGATTGAATTTTTTTTCTATTGCTTTATCAGGGTGGCTTTCAGCCATAGGTTGGTCCGCCACCGTAGTAAGTCGGTTGTATGAAATCTAAAATCCATGTGAAATAACACGCAAATTTTCAAATCCGCTTGAAATAATTTTGAGTGTAAATTCAATCTTCAAAAAAGTTAATCGATTTTCCTTTTGAAAATATGTAGCTATTAATTTACTGTTCCGGGTTTTTAATTGGTGATTTGATTTAAATTTGATGACGTTGCCCAGCATAAATGTATACTAAGCTCTAATTAGCTTGAAGCACTCAGGCCTAGTCTAGGTCGCAAAACAATGGTAGTTTTGATCTCGCTTATCTTTTGGTCGAATGTAAATTTGCAATTAGTGTTTATTATAGAAAACATCGATTAAGCTGCACGATAAAGTATTAAAAAACCTAAATTAATCCACCTAGCGGTCAGACCCAGCCTTTCTCATTCAAACTTATTATTTTTAAAAATAGATTTACATGAACGCTTCAATCCAATAAATGTGTATTCACTTTTTGGGTTCTAAAATAATGATGTTGTAATAGAAGTATAAAATATGAAATTTGACGTAATGTATATGCTCAATCAATAGCGAAATAAAAGAAATGACTCTTAATTTCGAACAAATCAATCACGAGCGATACCGGGAACATTCAAATGGTACGATACCACATTTAAATTATATTGTGGCCACATATATTGATCAAAGCAGGTATAGTTTTAAATAGCCTTTGAATTTCTTTTCTTTCCATAACTTTTGAACCACATATCAAATTGTTACGAAATTTGTTATTTGTAAGTTTGAGAGATGACTCGTTCGTATGACACTAGTAATGTTCAAACAAGTCGTGTAATCTTTGAGATAATAGAAGTTCGTTGTTCTATTAACAATTTATTACATAACGGTTGGAATAAAAATACGATTATAGTCAAATAAAATGAGAACCTATAGGAAAGCCAAACTTTTCATTTGACACTAAGATTGTTGAATTTAGCCCAGCCATTTTTGGGAAAACGAGTGAATTTGAAAAGTCACCGGAACATGTTTCTTTTCACAATTTTTGAACCACGTGTTTAATCATTATAAAATTCATCAATTAACCTTTAACTAGCCCGTTCATTTGATACCAATATTGTTCAAATCGGTTGTGTACTTTCTGAGATAATGAAGTTTCGTGATTTTTACATTTCGATACATTACAGACGAAGTTACAGTCCGATTACAGCAAAATTCAATCGGGTGTTATGAGGCAGCTAGCCCTTCCATTTGACACTAATTTTGAAGAAATCGGTTCAACCATCACTGAGAAAAGTGAGTGAGTTTGTGCAGTCTTCGGAATATGTTTCTTTTCATAGCTGGATTTCACATTTTTGAACATAACAGTCCGATTGCAAAAAAATCAATAGGGTCTTATGGGGTAATTAGACCTTCCAAATGACACTGATTTTGTGGAAATCGGCTCAGCCATCTCTGAGAAACATGAGTGAGATTAAACTCTCTCCAGAACACGTTTCTTTAAATAACTTCTGAACCACACGTTAAATCTTCATGAAACTCGAAAGTTAAGAGTTTTTTAAGTACCTCGTTCATTTTAAACTAATTTCGTTAAAATCGGTTGAGTAGTTTCTGAGATAATGATGTTTCGTGATTTTTACATTTTTAAACATAACCTCTAAACTAAAAATCCGATTGCAATGAAATTCAAAAGGGTCTTATGGGGCAACTAGACCTCTCATTTGCAATTAATTTCATGAAGATCGGTCCAGCCATCTCTGAGAAAATCGAGTGAGATTGGGAGAGCGTTACATACACACACACATACACACACACATACAGAAAATGCTCAGCTCGTCAAACTAAGTTGATTGATATACGAGATTCGACCCTTTGGAGCACTTTTATACCTTTGGTTTTTCCAGTGATTGCTATACCTTTCTAGGAGAAAGGCAAAAATTATGTCTACTTGATAAGAAAACATCTTCCAAACATTTATCATATATTGATACTCACCAAGATTCTTCCGGTAGTGGTTTGGCCAGAGATAAGTTCGCCTGCCCAGTCCTTCGCCTCGGTCATAAACGTACCCTCGAAGTCCTGTTTGCCCTGCCGGGACGCCTTTTGCTCCTTTTGCTTCGGATCATTGGGCGCTAGCTCGGGCTCCTTTCGACAGCACAAAAAGGCAAAGGCCCGCCATAAAAGCACAACAAGCAGTCCAGCCAAAAATGTGAATATACTTGATAATAGAAAACACCACCATTTTCGCACTTTGAGACAATCATCGAGATCGTTTGCAGGTAGCTCTGTGGTCAACACTGCTGCCTCGTCGTCACAGCCCGACATCCCCTAGCAGATAACGATTGGGGATCCGTAACGTAGCCGTCGTACTGAACACTGAACACCGTTTTCCTAATCATTGGACATTTCCCAACGGTTTGCCACCGCCGCCGCCGATGATCTAATGAACCTTCAGAGACGGGCTTTCCTTTCCTTGGAGAATTTCACTTTGTTCAATTTTTCAATTGCAGTCAATTTCAAAAACTACACTATTCACTTCCTTTCATCTAGGATTTTGTTTTTTTTTTCTCTTTTGTTACTCTGAAACGGTATCATATTACACATCACAAGATTGGTTTCGTTACTCGCTGGAGATCACTACCGCAAAAGTACTCCTCTCTCGTTGTGTGCTCTTTTGAGAAGAAAGCAGCAAGAGATGGGCTCTCGCATGATTCCAATTTATTCGCTACCCTGGAGAGTTTTTCACCCTCGAATTAAATTTTATCTTTCTTCCACTGAATCACTCGAGGCAGGTAATATCTGAGTTTCGCTTTTTATCCGAACTGTTTCCATTTCTGCTTTCGTTAAATTTGATAAGAAACTTTTTCGACTATTTTTCAAGTTTGCTTCACATCATCACTTAATACCAAACTATTCTGCTGCTTACAATAAATCAATGCATTTTCATACTAAAATTCAATTTTTGTCTAGAAAATGTTTGCAGTATCGTACTTTGCTGCATGTAAAGATTTATTGGAAGAAAAAAATCAAGAACACGATTGCCAACTCACTGGAATCAATTTGCCAACCAACAGAGGATCACTAAATGAAAAGCAGCGTATCGCAACGCATTGTAACATCGTACGACCCCATAGTTGGATTGGCTATGGAAGCGCATGGTTAATGGTCGATTACAAACAGAAGGTAATAAATCAAACGAATATTTAGTTTCCATTCATTTCTGCCCAAGTTAACAGATTGACTGGTGCTGAAATAATGACTCCATACTTTTTATTCAATTTATTTTGTTATAGAACCTTCGTTTCACTAAGAAGTTGATGTTAGTACTCAAATAATTAGTTTGCTATAACAAGTAACCAACATGTAAGATCATATTAATGAAAGCAACCCTTTTTTATGCAACGGCAACAGCAGTAACATGAAAATCTTTGCTCACCCCACTCACCGTTTACAATTCATGCGAAAGTATGACCTATAAAACGGTTTTAAACTCTTGGCCTTATTTCACTTTCCTCGTTTCCTCCACTGGACGTCACTTTCGTGTAAAGTCTAGCTGATGTGTGAAAAAAAAAAACCTATCGACTATTAAAGGAGACAAAGCTACAACAGGAAAAAGAGGGGCAAAATGTTCGACGTTGTCGATGGTCACACATACAAATATACAACGCGCGGGTCGGCAAGCTGGTGAAGCTATGAGCAAAAGCAGAAGTAGTATCAGCGAAGAATGGGGCACAATTTGGGTGGGCGCCATTCAGTGGATTATTCCTTTTCCAAAAGCTAGGCAGTAAGGCAGCCTCTGTGGCAACGGGAAGTAAAAGGTGATTTATCGATTAACGATAAAACGACGAAAACAAAGGCCTTCATTTTGGATATTTTGAAGTTTGTAATGAAAATCACACTGGTTCATCAAAACACAGTGAAAGCACATAAAAAACCCCCAGGGGGATGCAAGTTGGAAATGAGGGCGTGAAAATTAGTTCTCATTGCTTTTGTGGACAGAGCTTTCGACAAGTTTTCGTTTATAAAATTAACCTTTTGTAGTGTTGCTTGAACCATATCACATAAGGATGGGATCCATTTCACCAATTTACGGGTATCAACTTTAATTTGCTTTTTATCACACAATGAAAACCAAATACACTAAGTACTCCATTATGCGCGGCACGCAAAAGGCAAACCACTTCTACTCGCTGACACAGCAATCACTCGTCTGTCCGAGTTTTCCAACTTTCGGATATTTCCTGTGCTTTCAATATTAGATGGCGATAGCGCAGGGTTGAACACAACCCTGAACCGAGCCTCGGTTCTTGTACTGCGAGAGACTGACTGGATTACACTCTGAGAGATACCAGCAGAGTCAAGATAGACCACACAAACAAGCGGAAAATCTGTGTTTCCGCAGCCTTTAAAATCGCTGCGTTTTTTCATTGCGCGCTCGCTCTTTCTCTCTCTCTCTCTCTCTCGCGTTCGTATTTCATATGCATTCCAGATGATAAGTCTGTTCCACCGTCCGCAATCGTTATCGTAACATAACTCCAAAAACATTTTATCGGGCGAGACTCTCCGTCTCGTCTGTTCAACAATTCTTACAAATTAAGTTGAGCGACGGTGTGCAAAGTGTCGTGAGATTTTCGATGGTACGCGGCCACCTGATCTAACCTTTCTCAGCTGCCTAATGAACATGTGCTGGTTGCGTGACAGTCAAATTGATGGATATTCGCCATTGATAGGAAGAAAATGTATTTTAATAACATTTTGCTTGCCAAGCAAACACTTCAATTTTTCTACAATTGCATAAATTGAAAAAAAGTTTTATCAACTTCAAAGGTATCGGCTGTTTTAACCTGTTACTGGTGTGACAATTCCATGGAGACTTCTCAGATTAGTGTCAATGCTTGGCGTATTTTATTAGGAAAAATTAAACAATTTAAGGCAAGGGGCCATACACATACCACGTCGACAGATTTTTAACGATTTCGACCCCCCCCCCCCTCCCCCTCCGGGGATAACTGCCCATATAAATTCTAAAAAAATTGTATGGACCGTGGACATTAGCCAACCTCCCCCCCCCCCCCAAAGCTGTCCACGTGGTATGTGGATGGCCCCCAACCGGAAATTGAATAGCGTGACCTGGATAGTTGTCAGTCTAAGCATCGATTTACCATTGCAATGCTCAATCGCTACTCTTTACCATCTACTTTTAGGTATCGACGAATGTTGACTAAATATCTATATCACCTGCTGTCAAAATATGCCGTCCTGACAACTCGCTTAATGCTGTTGAAAAAAAAAACAATTGCAGCAACCTGTTGTGTGCGGGAGGCTGTCAATAGAAACTTAATGCATGTAAAAAAATCGGGTAACGAATTGTTGCTAACATACTGCATGAAACGGAACGAACATCCCCGCTGTTGAAAAGTTTTACCATCGATCAGTGAAAATTCTACGCAAATCAAAAATAACAAGGACTTCAAGCAACTTCAGAGTAAAAACAGTTAGTTATTAGTTAGATATACTCAATTTTGAGCAACTGTTAGGTTACTATTTGGAGTTGGTCTACTTTTCCTGAGAATATAACACACCAAAATGGCGGACGCTCTAAAGTGTACTCAAAATATGTTCATTATTTCATTGACAACACTTCCTTCATCAGTTCTTGATGAGTTTCGAAACTTAAAGTTATCTGGTGACGCAAAAGTTACCAAATTCGATTCAATGAAATTACGAAAAAATGTAACTAAGGTAGCAAAGTTATCGAAAGTATGATTGCCATATTACGACCAATCATTTTAGCGTCTGCCATAATGGCTCATAAAAAACTGAATATCTGAACTTTGAAAGTCCTAATTTCAGAAGTAGAACAATTTTGGTCTTAATTCACAATTCACAATCACAAGCCAGCTGCAAAAAAACGAAGGCGTAGGTAAAATGAAAATCATTACTGGCGAGATTCTTTCTCAGATGAAAATAGTGGCGTAGCAATAATGTTTAAACAGTCACAATGAAAGAACTCTTACAGCATCAATTTAGTAGAACCCCACGTCTAAGTTAACACTTACTCCTACTTTTCGCAGGAAAAGGATGTTGCCAAAATCTGTTTCTAATATACTTTTGGCACCTAAAACACCAACGGAATCCGTGATATCAAAGCCAACCGAGCTCGGTAACAGTTTCGCCGAATTATCGTGTTCTCGTATATATGGGATAGAAATTTAGTTCGTTAGCAAATTCCACTGATTTTTTCCGTTTGGGTTTGTCACTGCGAACAGAAAGTTTGATCTATTTCCTGGATGTCTGGAAAGGTGTCAAAAGCCAGTACATGAAAACAAAACGAGTTCTGGTTGAGAAATTTACACAAACTTCAACGGAAAAACATGTACCACTTTTGTTCTATGGGAAAAATAATGACAACCAGAAAACGTTTAGAGCCAAAGTGGTACATGTCCGGTCTGAGCATGGAGGATGCATTATAGCTCGCTAATCTTAGGACATTCATGTCTGCAGCAGATTTGTCTAAGTGATAGAGTACTATAAGATGATGATATTTTGTTAAGGGTATGTACTTGGTAATAGAAGAAATTTTACATAATCTAGATCGACTGGGACCAATTCAAAGGAAAACACCCTGGTATCTTTAGGATTGTTATTTGGCCGATAAAAACTACACGGTGGACCCAGGTTCAACTTTCGGTAGACTACCGGTTGCCTTTCAGATCCAGAGATACCGTAGACGAAGAAAACTGAAAATTGTTTTGGCTATAACTCTGGTATAAGTTATCAATCTCAGCTTTTCTTTGATATTATGGTATATTATTGCGTTCTTCATTAATTTATACAAAAAACACAAAAAGAGAAAAAATTACACATGTACCACTTCTCTCAACGGCTCTAATGCCCTACTTCTATTTTTAGCAATACCACTATTGCGAGTAAGTGAAACGCCCTTTCTATTACGCCAACTGTTCTACTATAGTAGGCCTTGTTCCTTCTGTCAAGTATCGCCAATTATACTGCCGCGGGCTGGGATTTTGACGTAAACGCCAAATTTTCAAATTTCGTTTTTTTACGTTATACTATAGTATACATAGCCCACTTCAAAATGCTAGTTGCCGTTTTCAATAATATTGAAAAATAGCTGAGAAATATCAAAAACAAGAAGTGACGTTAGCGCCATTTTGTATAGAAATGACGATGAGATAGGAGTGCTTCGATGCTTCTGGAGCGATTTTGTGTTTCTGGCGCTTACGTCAAAACGCCAGCCCACGGCAGTATAGTTCTCTTTCAGCTATGTATCCTTGTAACAAAGATGACTAGAACAAGATACCTGACTCTTGTAGAATTCATCGGACATGAGCAGAAGTCGAACTAATTTATACACTGTTAATATGATGTACATATAATTAACGTCAAAATCAACTGACGACAACGCCAAGACATGACTGCTGAAAGGTGAAACATTTTTTTCAGTGTCCATGTGGACGACTGTACCATGCTGTGCCAACCGAAAAATGATATTTAATAATGTGTACGAATGTTAAGTTCTCAAACATGAAACTTTCCGAAAAAATCAAGAATAATCGGCGCATCATTTAAAACAAAGCGTACCATCAGAGCTTTCTGATAACCGCTATGAGCACGCTCTACATCCAAGTTTTCCACTCTTGCCAAGGTTAATAAAGCGAAAATCGGGTGCCCCGGTGAACCTGACCATATTCACAATGGTACTGAAACTTGGCTTGCGACATATCAAACTTTAAGTTTTGGTAGAATGGGACCTGAAAATAAATATAACCCCTCAATATAAACCTCCACTCTGACAGTCAATTTCACACTTTTCTTTCGTACTTTGAAGTGCAAAAAATATGGCAATAGCATTAAGTGCAAAAAATGACAATATCATTAATCTGCATGTTATCTTTAAGCGTCGAACTGACCAAACTGCTATACCTTTTTCATACACAATCTTGCTCAGCTCAACGATCGATGACGGACTATGCACGATAAATCGGGTTTGCTCATAGTGACAATTTATGAGAAATTAAGTCATCAGATGGCAGCACTAACCGTCGAAAATCGGTCGTGTTCAAAATGTATGGAAAATATGGAAGTTAGGTATCTTGTTCTAGTTATCTTTGCATATAACCAGTTTTATCATAAGAGGGATTTATTTTGTCAAGAATTAGTCAGTATTGTAGAAATCAACGAAAAGAAAGAGTAAGGGGGGATGGGGAACTAATGATAAAGCCATTTGACATCGAATGGCCCTGATTCTACTAAGTTTCGAGCCCACGACCATCAGCTTGTCCAATCGGACTTTGTAACCTTGCCGGTACGCAGCTCCTCAAAAATTAAGAAAAATTAGAAATTGGAAAGTTTAGCAGAATTTGGCATCATTTGACAAATTGAACGTTTATCGGCTTAAAATGAAATTCAACGACATTTCCATTATTTGGCAAAAACTTTCACGAGCCCCAATAGGTACCGCTTGACAGAGGAAATCACATCAAGTTAGTTTACTTTTGTACGCAGTAGTTATAAAAAAAAAGTCAAATATTCATGTGGAATTTTGGGCTGATTCGGGTTAATCCGGAAAAAAATCCTGAAAAAATGTTTTCGGCTTTCCACAACCGAGTTTTTTACTGTTCGTGTTACACTACAGTAGGTCCAACCATAAAAAAAATGCTTGCAGAACATTAATAAATGATACTAAAACAATGTCATCTGCTAGCTAGTAGACAATCTTCTTATCAAAAGTTTCTATTATTTTTTCAGCTCTAAGAAAATTATTGAAAAATTGTGTTTTGAACACATTTGCTCGAGACACTCCTCTTCCTACGAAATGTAAGGGTATGATTTCCATGTACCCAACATTCCCAGCTATCATATACAGAAAACGAAATATGTTTATTTCATATCAGTTATTCGTAAAAAAATCTGAAGTACTGTTCAATACTGTTATTGTTATTATTCTGAAATTCTGAGTTCAGAAATCAGCATTTATTGATTTTGAGTTATGATAAAAACAATCAAAACAAAGCTATCAAAATAGAAAACTCATATAACTTTGTGTTTGCCAAAGGTCCGGTTGTTAACAGAAATTTTTAGGTTGATAGTCAGTGTAGCATCCTAGATAGTGTGTCTGCCTGCGTGTGGTGAAGACAGATCAATATTTGATAGAAGAATCAATAAAGAGGTTGAAGCTGATTTACATTCAGCAAGAACAAGTGTATAAATGAGCGTAGTGCTTAATAGAATATCACAGTCACTACTTAAATATAGGTTTAAAAGACGTAAATAGGTCTTTCACCAGGGTTCTATTCTTTCATAAACAGCAAAAACTACGTCGGTCTTGTTGCGGCAATAATTGATCGTAGTTCTCATCGAAAAAATTGTCACCGGCTTTTCCGCTTGATGTGAATCCACTAGCTCTTCTACCAGGGATTCAAACGGGAAAGGTTAATGATTATCGTGCGGAAATTTTATAGAAAATTTTGAACGAAATTTCAAATTGTTGAATTTAAAAATACACTATAAAAACTATATTTTTAATGTGGATTTTTTACGCGGATTTTTTAATTAACGCAAGTTGGGAATCAAAACCTCTGAGTGTTTATTGAGTAAAAGACTTAACGTTTGCGGTAAAAAAATGGACAAAGATTGCCGATTTTTCATGGGTTTACCTTTAATCGCACTAACGAAACTACTCATGCATCATCAATCATATTTACCCATGAGTTACAGCTCTATCAGTCAAACTCTAACTGTGATGTCTAAAACAGTAAAGCTACTCCGTTCAGAAGTGTGCGCGTTCAAAGAACGGTACCCCGCCGCGTCAAAAACGGACATCGTGCGGCACTTAGTGGACGCCGGGTATGCCCGTTCCGGCATCTACAACATCTTGACACTATTGGACAACGAACAGAGCATCGAAAGAAAGCCCGGTTCCGGACGGCCAACGACTCTGAGCGACAAGAAGTTTTAAAGGATGCTGAAGAGAAAGACCGAGGGAAAAGTTGCTAAATCGCTGCGTGTACTTGGCCGGGAGGTTGGTGCATGCGGTAAAACAGTGAAACAGTATCTGGAGAACATGGACATACATTTCAGGAAGCGGCAGTCCCGTTCATTGGTCTCGGAGCTGCAGGCAATGACGCAGCGACAGCGGTTGAATAAGATGATCAAATCGATTTTCCCGGCGAATCGCGACGTGGCAGTGATGATGGACGACGAGACCTATCTCACCCTGGATGGCAACGATTAGCAGGGCACTTCGTATTTTACCTCCCCCACGAAGGAAGTGAGCACCGAAGTGAAGTTTATTTCACAGACCGAGTTCCCCAAGAAGGTGCGGCTGTGACTGAGAAAGGGATGTCAAAGTTACTCTTCTTTCGCTCCGGGCTGGCCGTGAACGGGGAAATTCATAGAACTAAGTGCCTGCCAGAAGTTGCGTCGTTCGTCAAGAAATACCATAAGGGCGAAGACACGGTGTTCTGGCCAGATTTGGCGTCGGCCCACTACTCGAAGCGATCGTTTGAGGAGATGGAGCGGCTGAATATCGATGTGGTACCAAAGTCGGCGAATCCGCCCAACGTCCCCCATCTGCGTCCCATCGAGAATTTCTGGGCAAACTTGAAACGCAAGATCTATTCCAACAATTTTGTCGCGAAAACGGAGAAGGAATTGATGAAAAAACGAAGAAAGAGCTTAAAGCGCCATGGCGAATGTTGCGGTTAACTGCCGGAAGGCCGCTCGCGAGGGCGTAGAATTTTTATACAAACAAGATAATATAATTACCATTAATGGGAAATTTATCCAACTCAATTATCTGTCTTAGTTTTTTTTTCATTACCATCTGAAAAAGTTAATTTTTTACCGCAAAAGTTAGTCAAAAAAAAACCTCCGCCCTCCGAAAGATCCGGAATGACCGTCGAAGAGGACAATTTTGAATAACGGTCGTGAAGCGTTGTTTTTAAGAGGGGGATTTGTTAGTAGCTTAAGTATTTATGATAAATATTAGTAAATAATGAGTATGTGTGTCCAATCACAAATGGTGACTTCTCAACACTGTTAGAAATTTGTAATTTTAATTGTTAGGATTTGTTTGCTTTCGCAATTAGGACTTATCATTCGTAGGAATTTAAACCTAGTTGTCAGAAAAGGGGAAGTAAACTTACAACTTACTTAATTGCTAACTTATTGGCTATAAAGAGAGCTTATCGTAGCAATTGAGGATTGCAACGATTTTTGTCGAAAATTGTTAATAATTTTATTTGACATAGTTTCTAATGGTTCAACACCAGTAAGTCTATGTAATTCGAGTGTACCAAACCAAGGAGGACGCTTCAAAATCATTTTTAGAATTTTATTCTGAATCCTTTGGAGCGTTTTCTTCCTTGTTGAACAGCAACTTGACCAGATCGGTACAGCATAAAGCATTGCTGGTCTAAAAATTTGTTTGTAAATCAAAAGTTTGTTCTTTAAACAAAGTTTAAAATTCCTGTTAATGAGAGGATATGAACATCTCGTATATTTGATGCACTTGGCTTGTATACTTTCAATGTGCTCTTTGAAAATAAGTTTTTTATCATAAATTAGTCCCAAGTACTTAACCTTGTCGGACCAACTTAAAATAACCCCATTCATCTCGACAACGTGATTATTGTTTGGCTTGAGGAAAGAAGCCCTAGGCTTATGCGGAAAAATTATCATTTGAGTTTTAGAAGCATTGGGAGAGATTTTCCACTTTTGCAAGTAGGAAGAAAAAATATCTAAGCTTTTCTGCAATCGACTGCATGTGACACGAAGACTTTTTCTTTTACGGAAATGCTTGTGCCATCGCAGAACAATGACTTTGTGCATCCTGGAGGCAAATCAGGAAGATCTGAAGTGAATATGTTGTACAGGACTGGACCCAAGACTGAACCTTGAGGCACACCTGCTCTGACAGGAAATCTATCAGATTTTGAATTCTGATAGACAACCTGCAGAGTTCGATCAGTAAGATAATTTTTTAAAATTTTGATTAGGAAAATTGGAAAATTAAAAGTTTGCAATTTAGTAATCAAACCTTTATGCCAAACACTGTCGAATGCTTTTTCAATGTCTAAAAGAGCAGCTCCAGTGGAATAACCTTCAGATTTGTTGGCTCGTATCATATTAGTAACTCTGAGCAATTGATGAGTAATGGAATGCCCATGGCGAAATCCAAACTGTTCATCTGCAAAAATTGAATTTTCGTTAATGTGTGACATCATTCTGTTAAGAATAATTCTCTCAAACAGTTTACTTATTGAAGAAAGCAAACTGATTGGTCGATAACTGGAAACTTCAGCTGGGTTCTTATCCGGTTTTAAAATTGGAGTATTTTTTGCATATTTTCATAATTTGGGGAAATATGCAATTTTGAAGCAGCAATTGAAAATTCTCACTAAAAATTCCATTGTGCTTTCAGGGAGATGTTTGATTAATATATTAAAGATTCCATCGTCACCAGGTGCTTTCATATTTTTGAAATTTTCAATAATTGATTCAATCTCATTCAAGATAGTTTCAATTATGTCTGCAGGTAAAAAATTCTGGGAAGAAATTAAATCAAATTGACGTGTGACTTCATTTTCAATTGGACTCACAAAATTCAAAGTTGAGTTATGAACACTCTCAAACTGCTGAGCAAGTCTTTGAGCCTTTTGTTCATTGGATACAAGAAAACGTTCACCATCTTTTAAACTGGAATAGGCTTTGAAGGTTTCTTAAGAATCTTCGACAGCTTCCAAAAGGGTTTTGAATATGGTTTCAATTTTTCAACTTTAGTCTCAAAATTTTGATTTCTCAGGAGAGTAAATCTATGTTTAATCTCTTTCTGTAAATCTTTATAAATAGTTTTAAAAACAGGGTCACGAGAACGTTGATATTGACGTATGCGGACATTTTTCAAACGAATTAGAAGTTGAAGATTTTCGTCAATTATTGGTGGATCAAATTTCACTTGAGCCTTTGGAACAGAATAATGCCTGGCATTAACAATTGCACATTTTAATGCTTCCAAAGCGGAATCAAGCTCATTATTGAAATTTCTCTCAATATGAGTTTTGTATTTTTCCCAATTAGCCTTGTTATAATTAAAAACAGAGCTAATAGGGTTTAAAACTGATTCATGTGATAAAGAAAGAGTTATTGGAAGATGATCAGAATCAAAGTCAGCATGTGTGATCAAATCACTACATACATGACTTTGATCTGTTAGCACCAAATCAATTGTTGATGGGTTTCTTACAGAAGAAAAGCATGTAGGACTATTCGGAGTCAAAATAGAATAGTATTCTGAAGAACAATCATTGAATAAAATTTTTCCATTGGAATTACTTTGAGAATTATTCCATGAACGATGTTTAGCGTTAAAATCGCCGATTATAAAAAATTTCGAACGATTTCTGGTGAGTTTTTGTAAATCACCTTTAAAATAATTTTTGTGCTCGCGTGTGCATTGAAATGGTAAATATGCTGCGGCAATAAATAAAATCCCAAGTTCAGTTTGAACTTCAATTCCCAAAGTTTCAATAACTTTCGTCTCAAGATGGGGAAGAGCACGATATTTGATTCGGTGATGAATAACAATTGCAACTCCACCGCCGGAACCCTGAATCCTATCATATCTATGAACCACGTAATTGGGATCATATTTTAATTTTATGTTAGGTTTCAAAAATGTTTCAGTAATAATTGCAATATGCACATTATTTACTGTTAAAAAATTAAAAAGCTCATTCTCATTGGCCTTCAATGAGCGAGCATTCCAATTCAAAATTTTGATTGGTTTATTCAAAATCATTGCTAAATTTTAAATTAGAAACAATTGTAAAATTTGTACCTATTTGGATGGCTTCAAACATTGATTTTGCCTGCAACATGGCGTTCATAAGATCGAACATTGCTTATGGCAGAAAAGAAAGTTTACTTACCGTAATAGGCCCCAGGCAGTTGACATTAGAAAAAATATTTTCGGTAGCAATATTAGCTGGGGCAATAGGTATACAATTATTTTCTAGCGTGTTTTGCTTACCCATATTACCGGTCATTTTCGAACTACCAACATTAGGCGGTAGAATGTTCGAACTACCTGTAACTTGTGCATATGTTAAACGGGTATGCAAAGGAGTAGGTAAACTATGCGTCACTGATACGCTTGGAGAATTTTGTTTTGAATTTTGTTTACCTTGCCTTGCCTTAACAATTGCTAAACGGGCTGGGCATTGATAAAAATTCGACATATGGTTGCCGTTACAATTCGCACAGCGAAAATTTTTACTCTCTTTCACAGGACATGTGTCCTTTTTGTGAGAAGAGTCTCCACAAATAAGGCATTTTTGGTCCATGTTACAAAACTTTGAACCATGGCCATAACGTTGGCAAACACGGCATTGGGTGATATGCTTTTCACCTCCGCCAAACTTTCGATATAATTCCAATTTTACACGCACGTTATATAAAGCATGTGCTTTTTCAAAAAAAATTAAGTTATTAACCTCACTGCGGTTGAAATGAATCAAATAATTTACAAGGGAAATTCCAGTTCGCTGACTGTTTTCGCCTCGTGATTTTTGTTTCATCAGAATTACTTGGGTAGGGGCTATACCAAGTAATTCTGTCAAAGTAATTTTGATCTCATTAACGGTTTGATCGTTGGTGAGACCTTTCAATACGACCTTGAACGGCTTGGCGCTCTTTTTTTTTTTCCTCATCTATTTGGCGCTCTTCGTGTCATATGTAAAAAATTTATACATCTTTTCAGTTAAATACTGAATAATACGATTCCAATCTTTCAATGTTTGGGCCAGTAAACGGCATTCGCCTCTTCGGCCAATTTGATAAGTAACTTTGACGTCGGAGAGAAATGTAGAAAGTTCTCTTTTAAAAATATTAAGTTCAGAAGCAATAGTTACCACAATAGGTGGAACTTTCTCCTTTTTTACAGAAATTTCACTTTGAATAGTTTTATTTTCGAACATTTCAATTTCGCCGGCTTCTTGCTCAGGCAGAATATTATATAAATTTTCACTGCATAAGCTAGTTTCAGAAAGAGATGCCTCTCTTTTCCTCCCCGTAGCGATGCGTGGTTTCTTTTTTCGTCCTGCCATTTCAGGTGATACGAAAAAAGTTCAAAAATAATATCAAATTGCAAGTATTGAGAAAGAAAGAAATAGGTAGTCTTGAGAAAGACTGATGTAAGTTCACTTCCAGGTAATCTTTAAAAGACACACTGACAAAACCAGGGGGAATCTATCTGTCAAATATCGTGTAACCGTGACCAGCATATTTGGCAACAAGGCGTCCACTTGTTTTGGTTTTTGTCGTTTTGATTGAAGTAAAATTTAGTAGAATTGTAACGTTCTTTTTTAACAAAACTCTAGAAATCGTGGAAAACTTTTATTCATACTGCGTTGCGTAGTGAAATTTGGTGGCAGCAGCCTGCAATTAGCTGAAAATCATGGAGTTTCCTCGCCACACAGGAAATCTTTTAAACGTCATGGACCAACAAACTTCATGGACCAGAGTTGATCTGCGATAACGCACACATATATAAATTTTGACAGCAGTAAATCCCCCCTGGACAAAACACAAACTTTGAAGCTATAGGCAGTCAAAGACCAGTCCACAAGCAACCGAAAATACGTCTGATCTGTCGGGCAGCTCAAGACGCACTGATCGTAAAGCGTCTCGGTTTTTTTTTCTAAAGCCTTTCTTGGTAGTTTACTTTATGTGTATTTTAGAATTGACGGATGGATCATCGAAGTAATGGATTTTCGAATTAACGTGTTTTCCACGAAGAATGTATTCCCCGCGTAAGAAAAACCTGACCGTACTTTTCCGAAAAAGATTTGAGGCAATAAAAGGTGAAGAGCAGTGAGTCGAGCTATTAGCAACTCCGAGTGAATTTTAACATATCAGTAAAAGAATCCACAAAGGCATAATGAAAAATTCAAAGTTGATTTTCTTTTGCTCCACATGCTTGAGACGAACCAGTAAATGATACATTATAAGATTATAATCGATTTTTAATTTTTGTATGTTTTCACTCGTAGTAAAGTACTTCGAGTCACACGAATGTTCTGTTTTAATTATTGTTGGAAGCCTATTCCAGAATTGCTGGGTAAATATATCGTAGGTAAACCCGGTAAAGTTTTTCTAAAAATACTCGTAGTTCTTGAAGGTTTCATCAGACCCAATTCATTTCTCAGCAACACTGTTATTTACAAGTTGTGCTGAAGTTCTGGCAACTCATTGCTTTACTTCTCGTTCTCGCTCGATAGACCATCGCACCAAATCTTTTCAATTTCAATTTTCTAACAGATAATGGTAACCTAAGGGACGACAACTGGCTTCTTATACCCCATTTACACTACACCGCATATCACCTGATATCAGGCGATTCGTGCTATCGAGGTCATAGCACCATCCGTATCACTTGATACCCCATACAATCGAGCTGTCATCGGATATCACCTCGGCTACATGATATCGCGGATATCATGTTCGGAAACCAATGAAAACCAGATTTGCAGCAGTTGGCAACATGGTCAAAAGACAATTCACGCAACCCTACAATATTTTTGCTTTTGTTATTCCGCACATTTGGACAATTGCATATGAGAGTTCGCGTTGGTGCGAGCCAACTAGCTGCCATCTCTATCCTAATTGGGTCCTAAAGTTTTAAACGGTTTTCTGATTTTTGTATATCAGCTGAAGAGTGAAATTTTCTGAGCAAAACGTGATTTTCAAAAAATGTTTATCGTTTTTCGTCGATTTTTAACTGGAGAATAAAAAACTGCTCGAAATGCCCAAAATGACAGTTGACCGTACATGTGCGAAACGTCATCTAATACCTTTTGAGCAGTTTTTTCTGATTCTTCATTTAAGAATCGAAGGAAAACGATATACATTTTTTGAGAATCACGTTTTGCTCAGAAAAAGCGGCTTTTTCAAATGATATATAAAAACTGGTAAAGCTTTACGACCCAATTGCATTGCTCTTGTTGTCCTGTTTTTGTTTTCTTCTCTTTTCAATTACCAAATGTCAAACCATATCTTCTCACTGTAGTGTGAACACCCAAGGTGATATCCGATATCATCTGGCGATATTAGGTGATGTGCGACGTAGTCTGAACATCACCCACTTCGATGATCCCTGTAGTATTTTACGGAAGTGATGCTATTCACACGGAAAAAACTTGAATATTTTTATTAACCCTTAAATGCGCAGCGTTGTTTCAGAAAATATTGGAAATAATGTTTCAAAATGAATGTATTTTAATTTTTTTTTACAAATATAATAAATTGGAGCAGTTATCTAGGCTTTGATTTCTTTATTAAAACCTTGATGGCTGTTTATACGAATTTTATTTCTTAAGAAAACTGATTTGAAACGTTATTCGCAATGTTGTTTTAAAACAACATTGCGCATTTAAGGGTTAACATACACAATCCCTGCTGCAGGCGAAAGATTCACTGCTTCAGGGTTACCGGAGAATCTGCGCCGGTTTCAATGTTTTGAACTATGGTGCCTCATTAAAATACCCATATAAATTGTACCCTCCGCACAAAAAATGTGCCTCAACAGGTATGTTTCGTATTTAATCCAGATTGGTTTAAAAGGGGAATTAAGCTCCCACTACATAATTTACTTCCAATATTGAACAACGGTATCGTTCTCATGCTTCACGCAAAGCCGTATCTACTCCTTGCACACTTTTGAATCTTTTGGACATCTATATGAGCGATGATCCAAATGGGGTCTCTTACTTAGTCCATATTCGTACGGTTTGCACTTTATTTTGAATGTTCGCTTGAATATCTTAGATAATAACAGCTGAAATCATACATAAACCATGAATTAAAACAACAAGAAAATGTTTTTCAGCAACACTGCCAAAATCAAATCAGTAAGCCTGATGATAAAACTCAATCACTCGGGGTTTCAAATTTCAACCAATCAGCGAGAGGTTCTCAAAGTGGATGCAAATCCATACCCAGTTGTCTCCCGTTAGGTTGTAACAATCCGATCAGCCACATATATCAGGATTATAATATATCTTGATATTTTAATAAGAATTGTTTTTTATCAACTTGTGTTTTGTTATAAATATGCTACAAAATTATTACAGATTTTGCTTCAGTCATGTTATTTAGAATTATTTTCAACTTTTGCACCAAAATATATTTTATGTCTAAACAGGCTATAATCAAAATGCAAAAATCTTCTTTAGTTCCTAACAAATTAACACGATATGTCATTATCCTGATATATTTGGTTGATTGAGTAACTCAGAAAGCTTTCATTTAATGCAGCAGTTTATGGCAATGAGTAAGCGTAGTAATCTACACGGTTAACTTATCAGTTTGTATAATAAAAATACACATAGATTAAATTAGATTGACTTAGAATCTCAAATGTTCATTGATTGATGGGATGAAACTGCGAAATGTCTAAAATTTTCTATCTGTAAAAATATTTACGGATATCGCTCAAGGTAGCACAGTATCGTTGATGTATGTAATAACTTATTTAATTTCATATTGTATTGCTTCTGTTGTTTTTAGGAAACCCTTTTAAACATTCAAAAGTATCATAACAGTATTTGATATAATATTGTACTTATGATTATTCTGGAATATCAAAAAAGCGTTTAATTACATTCATCGTAGTTTCGTTACAAACTACCGATTGAATGAATTGAAAAAAAAAAAAGAAATTGGAACGTTGAATAGAAAAGAAAGGTTTCAAGCGCACAAAAATAGTTGGTGAACCCCAGCTGGAACTCTAATATTCTTTTCTAAGACACTCCCGAGTATTTATGTGTATGAATAATAAATACAATACTGAAAAAGAATTGAAATTTAAAAATATCCAGATAGTGTTTATGGTATATCACTAAAATATCGCGGCGCAAAGCAAGACTTGTGATTTAAATTAGTTCTCAAGATATCCGCTCTAGTTTTATGAGAAAGAACCAATTACGTATCGATATGCCATGTTTAAGTCCGATGCTATTTTAAATCAAGCGCGGAATGAGCAATTTTAATAGTTCAAGCGTGCTCGGTAAATAATAAGCGAGAAATTGCCGATCGAACAATAATTTGTGGTTACAAGAGTTGACAAAGTAATAACTTGAATACTGTAATAAATATTATAATATTCAAGTATTTAACCTGTAAGCAAGATTGATTCTTAGAATTGTAAATCGCAGTACTTTTTCTTAACAGATATTTTCTGTGTAGTTGCTATAGTATGCGTTGCGCGTGTATTTTATTTGTTGTAGCATTGGACAACATTTATATTTTTTAAATTACAACCTATTACATTCGTAAAAACAAACGGTTTTCGTGTAAAATTACTAAGCCAGTAGCTAGACCAAAAAATGAATTAAAAATCTGAGTTTCGATGAAATCAATTCCTTTTGAATCTGAAACCTCGGAGCAGTTGAGTAGAAAATTTCTTTGAAGAGAATATACAAACATTCAGTATTTGATAACCAATTTTGCATACTCGTTCTCTTAGTGAGGACATATCATAATACACCTGAACTATTAAATACGTCGTCGGTACTATTTGAGCTATCTGTCAAGACTAAGCCATACATTTGTACTGAACATGATAGCACTTATTACACGAATTGTCCCTTTTTATACAAAATACCAACAGTTACTCGTGTGCCAGTCGCTGTTCATGTTTCTGTTTCAAGCTTGCATTGCCCTTTCGGCACGCTATTCCACCGGACCAATTAAATCACTCTGCACTGCCATTATTGGTTGAACCCATAGTGTAGCACTGCACTTGGATATTTTTTCCGATTTTCACTTTCCACGGAAAACCTACATGAGACACACTTTTCACTATTCCCAACATGACATGACCCCTTTTTATGCCGCTCACTGTCTACTAACACACTTATTGTTTTCTTTTTGCCACAATGACAATCACCGCTTGCCTAGTTGCGCACCGTTTCTATGTTTTTTGTTTCATCAAAATTATGCCAAACACAAACCGTGTTGAGCCAGCATGCATAGGTATCGTGACAACACCGTGTGTGGGAAACGCACTGCAAACTGAATGTTTGCCTATGGAAAACGTGCTACCCCTGCTCCGCTGTTCTTCACCACCCGACCGGAGGGAATGGTTGGAGACGACGGTGGAGCAGGACTTTCACATTCTAATTCTCACAGCACTCTCGGATCCTGAAACCACTCTCTCGCAGAATTTGATAAAACTCTCCTCTGTTCTCGCGATAGGACCCAACTGTTCTTCTGCTCTTTTCTAGGCTCTTCAAGGGTCCGATTACCACCCTCTCCCACCGTTAGCAGCTCGCTGGGCTATAGATGACACAACTTTTCATCCGTTAATCGAAGAAAAAGAACAAGACCACCAGTAGGGCAAAAAGAGAAAGAAGAACTGAAAAAATCCGATTTTCTGCAATTCCGACGAATTTGATGAAAATGTCCGCACTTTCGATGCAAATTACTTTAGTCATGGCTGTAGGGCACCTGGGAACGATGGAGTTATATTGAAAATCGAACCGCAAAGACCCGAAAACGATCAGTGAAAATTTCACACACACACAATTTTCCCATTTGGAGTACCACCCGAGCAGCCGTGACGGAGCTAACGGAAAATTGTACCTTTTCGGACGAGATCACACACTATTCTGAAGAGCTCGAGTCGATAGCGCTTTTCCTTCTTGGTTTGATGGGAAAATAGCAGCGAATGAGCGAATGCGTACCGATAGGATGGCACTATGGAACGAAGCTGCGCGCTAAGCAGGGCTGGGGGCAAGCTATTTTTGAATTTTCACCATTCGATGAGGTGCAGACGTTCTATTTGCCAGCTACCGGTAACGTTGGTTATGGCCGTGCCAGTGGCGCGTAAGTATAAAATGGTCACTGTCTGTTTTGAATCCTCTTGGTACCTTCATTCTGGAGCTGGTTTCAAAGTGTTTGAGTGCCTATTTGGGAAATTGTATTGAATATTATTTATGTATATGATTAACTAAGGTAACTTTTTGTGACCGTCATTAGTGCATAAACAGCTCTTAATCGATAGGTTGTAAAATATAGGTGAACGGTCACGATAAAAAAGCCACCAACTATTTCTATACCGATCTCATCAGACCACACCGCGTGTCCAGAGTTAAGCAGTTGCTATACAGTTTGCCACTGTTAGTCGAACACAAGCTGGATGGTTATTCACAATGATTAATTAAAAAAAAAATTGTAGTCTTTAAGGGGTTATATACCTTTTTGGTCGAGAAAAATGAAGGAAGTTTGAATCTTTTTTTAAGTGCATAGCACCATTTTCATTGCATCAAAGGGCTATTTTTCTGAAAGTACAGTTTATTAACAAAAAAAAATACGTTTGATTTTGAGATATACCAATTATTAGTGGAGTAATGGCCGTTTCCCCGAAACACTATTTTTTTGCAGAGGCTTGCGGTGATCCTGATAGAGACTCAGCGAGTCAACCGAAATAAAAAAACTCATATCATTTCATTAGTTTAGAAGTGTGCCGGGTCCTTGAACGATCGCTTTTATGAGTATTTTGTTTTCAGTGCAAACGGAAACGTTTTTCCCAAAAAATGCACATTTTGAGCGCTAAAAACTGCAACTACTAAAACTAAAAAGGTATATAACCCCTTAATGTAGTTTGACACAAAAAATCATAATTTTTTTTTATTAACAGCAGTAGAATGGCTGAAAAGCGTTACTACAATGGATAAATATATTCTAACTTGCTACATATTTTATATTCTAACTTGCTACATATTTTTATTCCAAAATCACTGCAATAAAAACAAAAAAAATGAATATATGAGAAGTCATACAGCGAAAAATTAACTATAAACTTTCGATGTGTGATGCTTTAAAGTCGGGAAAGTGAAATAAAGCTTGATGGTCTTGTAAAGTTGACGGTTTGATTAGGAATGCTAAGGCGGCCAACCAGACTGCTTCAGATACAGCTGCGCTTAGTGCAATATATTCCGCTTCGCTCGAAGACATTGGTTGTTTTCGACTTGCCTAGGAAACCGTTGAACCGTGGACTTTTAACAGGAAACCGGTCACCGACTTGTAGTCTTCTGTGTCCGAGGCCCAGTCTGAGTCAACGAATCCTACAAGTGGCTTGCTGCCTTCATCTCGCTTGTAACGTAAACTCATGGTGGTCGTTCCTTTGAGGTACCTGATGATCCGCTTCAATGATCTTCCGTTGGTGTTTGCTTGAACCTTCCCATGTAACTAACTAGATAACACAGATCAGGACGGACGCACAACATAAGATATATAATGCTGCCCAGCAGCTCTCGATATTGTTGGACAGTACCATTTCCTTCGCGGCTCAGCTGAAGTCCTTTCTCCTTTGGGCTCTTGGCAGGGTTGCAATTGGACATATCAAACTTCTCCAGAATTTTGGTAACGGCAGAATCTTGGGACAGCTCCAGGTCACCACTGTTACGGTTGTAATCGAGTCGTATGCCCAGAAAGAATCTTGCTTCTCCGCAATCAGTCATCTTAAACTCATCGGAAAGACGACGTTTCAACTTTTCAATTATTTGAATGCTCCTGCCAACTATCAAAAGGTCATCGACGTAGAGCACCATATAAATTTCATCGCCTTCAATGGTAGACACGTAAAGACAGTAATCATGATTTGATCGGCGAAATCCAAGCTTCAGTAGCGTCGAATTAAACTAGTACACGAAGAATATCGCTGAAGATACCTTCTATGCTGTTCGATCAACAAACACTGCGAAGTGTTCCAGTTATCGAAGCTCTCCAACAATCAATTTAAAACACTCCGGTCCGTCTGTGGTTTCCAGTCACCTCACGACGCGAACATTTGGCATGACTGATTGATAAGCTGGAGGCAGATCCGCACCCACCTTCCGTGATGAAGCTGGAATCACTCTGACATCCTCTGAAAACCTGGTGGAAGAATGCAATCAGATCATCAACTTTCAAGAAGACACCAAAACGATCGAAGATGAAAACGATAAGCACATCTACGCCATCGCTAACCATTCGAAGCCTGCTAACGAGAAGATCTCGAAAACACCCTGCTGGTTGTGGGAAGATCCAAACTTTGTCAAGGAGGGCTCCTATCAAACCGTTATTGTAGCCGGTCAACAAACAAAGGAAAAAAGAAAACCACCAAATTCAAAGGCATCTCATTGGTTAAAAAGTCAATCTCTTAAAGAAGAGGAAGTTCTTCAAGTTTAAACACAACGGCTACAACAAAAGTTGTAGCTGTCAGTAAATCGATCATTGGTATCATCGGTAAATTCCTAACAACAGCAACCCGAATCTTAACGTCTTCGGCATCGAGACGGTCGATCAATTACATCTCTGGTCGGTCCCGTTCAACACACTTATCCAGTCCGTACAGCAGAAGTCCGAGCCCTTGGTAGAGAAGCTCCGTTCAATTTCTAAGATGCATACCTCCAAGTGCCGAAGAGAAATTCCGTAAGACGCTGACCGTCAACCCTCATCAAGGATCGTTCCAATACAAACGTTTGCCGTCCGCCCCTGGTTACTTTCTGGGTGTCGAAACGACATCATGATAGCTGGAAAAACTCAAGACGAGCACGATCGCAACCTTTACGTCGGCCTGGAACCAATTCAGATTTCATCTCCGCATTGAGAAGTCTCGTTTCTCTCTTCTACTGGTTGAACTCCTGAGACAAATTGTAGACCAGGATGGTCTTCACCCTGATCCTGATAAGACGTGCACCATTTCTCAGCAACCAACGAAGAACGTTTCGCTGCTACGATCTTATCCGGAAGCAATCAACGACTAAGGACGATTTGTTGGCCATATGAAAGAACTTCGTGCGTACTGAACCGTCTGCTGAAGAAAGACACCCGCTTGGATTGGACCGCCAAATGACAGAGGTCGTTCGAACGTTTCCAGACAATCCTCCTCTCCGATCCAGATAAGGAAATCATCGTTGCTGGCGACGCTTCCAAGAACGGTCTGGGCGCAGTGATTATGCATCGATTCCCAAACGACGCAGTAAAGGCCATCGCGTACGCTTCAAGGTCGCTGATGTCAGCTAAACAGATCTACGAACAAATCAAGAGAGAAGCTCTGACGCTTATTCTTGCTGTTATCCGTTTTTACAATATTTGGAAATAAGAAGGGTATTCCAGATTACACCGTAAATCGCCTCCAACACTGGGCACTCACGATGCAGCTCTGCAACATTGATATCCAATTTGTGCCATTGCACGTTTTGGTCACGCCTGATGAGTTCAACGAACGTTCGACGAAGACTACGTCATCGTTGTTGAGCAAACTAAATCGAATCTGAAAGCAATCCTCGGAACTACAGGAGCCACCCATTCGCCAGTTCTTCACCAGACGAGGCAGCCTGCAGATCGTTCAAGATTACATAATATAGATCCATGCATAATGTGAATCCATGAAAATCCACGAACCCTGGTGTCAGACAACGGTGCCCAGTTCATCGGTTGAACATTTCAAGAAGTTCTGTGAAGCAGAAGTAATCTATCACCTGACTATATACACCCATGGATAGGCTGAAAACGTGGTTGACACACTGAAGATGGAACTCAAGAAGCTTGTTGAGAGGGAAAACGCACGTACCGCTCACCCCGAATCGAAAGCTCCCGAAAGAAAGTTACCTGCTGACCCTTTCCTGGAAAGATCGTCACAGATTCCAAGCCCGACTGAAGTGAACTCGAAGCGAAACACTCAATGCAATAGACGCCACAACACCATCAAACGGGAGTTCGAAGCAGATGATCTCGTCTACGCAGGGTTCCACCAACGCAACTCAACGTAACTGAGTGGGACGACCGTGAGCGCAAAGACCGACGTTCTATTGCATACAGCACGTTTCATTTGCTAGCACACAAATCAGCTGAAACAACGCCTTGATAATTGTAAACGTTCTCTAGTTTTATCCAACCTCCCACTATCCATGCTGCTGAATGAGTACAACTTCCAAGCGATAAGACTCGCTATTCCTGAGGTTCCAGAAGAACCAGCAGCCTTCGTACTTGAAGAATCTCTCGCAAGGTGGAGAGGAAGGTGAACCAGGTGCCGACCTCCAAGATGCAAAATTAGCCAGTAACATTTAGCAGTCCCTTGCACAGCCAGACCATTTAGTACGAAATCGTAGGCTCCAAAATTGGTTGAGCACTACGATCTCGTTCAAATAGGAATAAGATATGGACTAAACTTCCCAGCAACAGTCCCTATATTTACAGTCTACCGGAGTGGATTCGGGAACCAGTTTAAACTGTTATAACGGGAACCAGTCGTATAGAAATTCCATTGACTGGTTGCCGTTATAACAGTTTAAGTTGGTTCCCGAATCCACTCCGCCAGACTAGTAAAATATACAGCTGGTCTCGAGTCATCGTATGTTCGAGTCCTCGAGAGAGACTGTTAGTGTCAGTAGGATCGCAGCGGTAGCCCCGCAATTTAGCAGATGATTCAATCTCTATATTAGATCTCATTTTGTTCAAGCTCAATGACATAAACAATCCGAAAAATCTACATCTATGTTTCGCCAACTAATAGTAATAGTAGTAGCTGTCGCTGGAGTTTAGTCAATATTTTTCGGTTTGGGAAGGCAACTATTAGGAAACAAGTTTTACCGAATGATCCGTATTATTTGGCATTTTGGGAAAAACAAAAAGTTCAACAATCGTACATCAAAATAACATATTACCGAACTACTTACTGACAGTTTAGCTATTAATTAAAATTAAACAAAATGTTTTTTTTCTAAGTTTGGTTTAAAAAGAGTGTGCAGAGACCAAATAGGCCCCTGATAATAAACGACCCATTGATATTATTGGCACCACCGGGTTTATACTTTTCTTAAAAAATTCCACGCCTACCGGTTGTGGAAATTTTGGGTTTTTAGAACACAACTGGCCCCTTGTCCATACTGATAACTCACCAGAAATATCATAAAAAATCTAGAAAAAAATGAAAATTGTATCCATCCCATGAATATATATTAGAACACAAAACCAGAGGCAATATATTCTCACTTGTGTAAACTTGTTTAATTTTCTAAATGAACTCATTCCAATTTTGTATAGATGAAATCGTACACATAACATATTTTATATACCTACCTAACCTCAGGACGCAAATTTTTAATGCTTTGATTTTCTGAATAGGATATGTTTTACGAAAACCATACACATCAGTGTGCGGTTCATCTTATTTCAAAAAAGTCATTCCATCATTTGAAATTATGAGGTAATACACGCATAACGTTATCGCTAGTTCTTTATGAACTATTTTTACTTAAAAGGGGTAGCTTGTTAATATAGAACGCTACATGAAACCGTCTAATTGGCGGTTTCACAGGCGTCCACCCAGTCGTTGTACACATCGACAGGTTCCGACAAAAAGTTAATAGTGGTCTGATAGTCTTCCATACAAACTCGGCAGGTGATTCGCGCCGTATTCCGGCTCTTGTCCATTTTAACCTCGCAGGATTTTTCGTGATTGCAGAACGGACAATTAAACTGTTGATCCAAGGGTTCGATGTTCTTGCGCTTCGGTGGCGGCTTTCTCTTTGACTTGCGCCGTCCCATAGTGTTCTATTGATGATTTGAAAACGGATATAATTAAAGTAAATTAAAACTAAATTAAACTATTATTAATTATTTTCTGCTAAAATTTACCTGCTTTTATAGTTATTGATTTGATGCGGCTGCTGAAGGTAAAAATGATCTTACTTTGCGCTTTCTTATATTTATTTACATTTTGTTACTTGACATTACCGACAGGACGCTCACGAATAATATACAAAAAGGTCGTATTGAGTAATAGGGTTGAGCAAACACCAAGAGGGTAGCCTTCAAGCGTTATGAACATTTATTTTTGTATCGTTCGTCCCAAAATTACTTTCTCTGCCGTCACAGTTTGCTTCACTTTGTTTTGGGATACAATTCTCACGTAATTTTTCAAAAGGACCTATCTAGCATAGAGAGACTCTCTTTGTTTACTTTCTCTTTGATCAATAACTATGTTATATTTTCCATTTTTCATAACACTCAATGCATAGTAGGCAAGACAGTATTACAATCTCTCGATTAAAGGGAAGAAAGCTTGGAAAATATTTATAATGACGACGTAATTAACGAAACAAAGAAAGAAAGGAGAGAATCTCTCATTGTTACTTAGGTCCTTTTGAAAAATTACGCGAGAATTAATGTACTAAATCTTACTTATAGCGAATTTCTTTTTTCCCCTCGCTGCGGCATGGCAAATCTGCCGAAGAATAAAGAAACGACATCGCGATTTACGAAGCAAGTAAGAGAAAGATGCCAGATCTAGGGGCTAGACAATTTATTTTCAAAAGAAATATTTCGGTAATATTGTTCGATATTGGTGGATATATTTTGATATTTATCGTTTATCTGTCACCACATTCATATCACTCCGACAGACTCCGACAATAATGTGCTGTCAAGGAGTTGTGATACAGGTAGACGGGTGCCTGAAAATGCAATGATAAATACTTTGTATTTATCGTCAAGGAGTTGTGATACAGGTAGACGGGAGCCTGAAAATGCAACGATAAATACTTTGTAATATTGAATATTTTAAATACATCAATAGTGTCTTGCCCCAAGACCGAATTCGTCTTTTTTTCACCGGCTTTTCAACAGCTGAGCGCTCGGTAAAACGTTCGGTAATATAAACCACTACCGATCGATCAGTAATCAAATTTTTGTTGCTTTCTGTCATTATTACCGACCTAATTTGTGAAAACGGCAAATGCAATTAGTTGCCAAAACCGCCGATCAAATCTGTAAGTTGTGTAAGACAATACCGAAAGATCTGTGATACTTGTAATTTGTTCACTTTTAATTATTTAAGTAAACCAGAAATATGATGTAACATTGTTTTGATAAAAAAAATCACAGGAAGGTTGTATGCAAAGCCACGACCGCAAGGTTGAAGTAGAATACTTTTGCAAGAAAGATAACCCCGTTATTTGCGTGTCAGTCGTTTTTTCTAGTAAACAAACGTTGACCGTTCATTGGCAGTATTGTAATTTCTCTTTGTTTGATATTTTGAATGAAGTTTATTGAATATTTTTAAAATTTTGCGCAAATGAGAAGTTGAAGTGCTGCCAAATTATAATATGCACATTTAATACGACATCATTAAACGGGAACGGAACAAAGGCTACGGTTATGCAGAACGCGAATGGCGGCGCTATGCGATTCGCCTTACCGTGATGAAATGTGCAGCTCTTTTTACGACGAAGTAGAACTATACATTTCAACACATTTCGTCTTGCCGAATCACATCGCGCCGACATTTGCGTTCTGCATAACCGTAGCCAACTACTGAGCGACGCAAACATAGTCAGAGTATTCATGTGGATGAAGATAATTAACTTTGGATTATAGCGCAAAACGAGAAAATATTAACTCTTCAAATATTCATTTGTGTTCTTCAAATTTCAGTTGTTCAATTCAATATCTGATGAAATGTCAGTTTAATATCTGATGAAGGCTCTTATATAGGCCAAATAATGCATCCCCAATTTACTAGGTCCATAACTCTGTCGACCGTGCTTGGGAAAGCAATCGTATAACGACCAATCAGAGGTCGAATTTTTCGTTTTGACAAGGCTTAAGAATTTTCAATAGTACAATAGTACGAATAATAAAATTGCAATTTCCTGCATTTGGTAGGAATCTTAGAAGATTTTCTAATCGATTGCTGCAATAACGAAGGAAATCCATCGAAAACTAACCGATTTGATAGCATTTGAAATTGGACATGTTTCTCACTTTTTTCGGTTTTAGATTTTCATTTCACATCCCTATGTAGCCGAACTTCCTGAGAGAAGTATTCTACTTCAAAAAATATTTTTATTCAAATATTATTAAAATTTTTACCTACTAAAAATAAAAAAATTCAAAAATTGACGCTCGCCGCACCGAATTTGTCAGGGTGAAAATCAATTAACCTTCATGCCAGTTGTGCTCATAGTTTCAAAGCCGAAGATCTTCCGGCTATGTCCATTAACAAGGCGGTGTAAGCTATTTACGTAGCATGCAACAGATGCTCGGAAGTAGAGGCAAATTATGTGATGGTTTGATGCCTGAAAAATTTACAAATTTTGTTATTATATATACTTACGAAAAATTTGTACTATGCAATCATCTTTTAGCTTAAGTTGTTGGAGAAAGTCCTCCATTTTTTCGTAGGAGCTTCAATGCTCAAACGGAACCGAGAATATGACTTGACAACCAGAACGAGAACAACGAATAGAAAAAAATTGACAGCTCTATAGTTGGTCCAGTAGTTTTTTACCAATATTCTGTAAAAGTTTAATTTACCGAACAGTTCAGTAGAAAATATAGCAGTATTCAGTAAAATCTTTTGCTGAATACAGAAAATATGTAAAGATTATATCAATTTTACAAACTACTCTGTATTTTCTCAAACTTACCGATCGAAATTGTAATAATAATTGGGTTGTTTAGCTATATCAGTTTTTTATATTATCTGAAAGATCTGCATTTTCTAAGTAAAACGTGATTTAAAAATTTTTTTTATCGTTGTCCTTCGCTTTTTAAATCACGATTTAAAACTGCTCGATATCTGCTCGAAATCGCTACAATGACAGTTCGCTCATATACCAACTGTCATTGTAGCGATTTAGAGCGAATTTTTATTCTTCATTTAAAAATCGAAGAATAATGATATAAAGTTTTAAAAAATAACGTTTGGCTCAGAAAATTACACTCTTCCAGATGAAATATAAAAATCGGAAATCCGTAAATAGCTGAACAACCCAATTACCGAACATTTATTATCTGATTGAGTGAGCAATAGGAGCTGTCATTGTCATTTGTCCTTCGGCTCATCTAATCCGCAAAGTCGAAAAAAATACGAAAAAACGAAACATAACGCCCACCAGCAATCATTGAGTTTGGCTCGAGTTACTCGAAACGAAATGTGCAATGTCACCCCAGGTTAATACTGGGTCAAAATCGAGCGAATAAATATAAAAGGTTTTGAGTTTTGACAGCAGTTTGGTTGCTTCCAGGTCAAAACGAGGTGAGCTGGTGGAATCAAGAAATTTGCTATCAGAATATGACATAACATGTAAAAACTTTAAGAAATTGCTCAAAACTATCTGATATGCCATTAATAATTGCATTCAACATTTGGTCGGTTTGCCCGAATTATTGATTCGGAATCTTCGGAATCAACGTAAAATGAGGGTACCAGTGCCAGTTGGCAATACTCAGAGGAAAAGATATGTGAAGAGAATGTTGTAAGCCAAACGAACATGTCAAAATCCGAGCCAAACGAACAAGAAAGGTAACACATTGAAAGGTATCCCGCATAATCAAAAACCATTGCTGAAGCGGTAAGGACTTTAACTGTACTTAATGAAGTATGGTAACTGTTCGTGATAATATCTTTTAACAGTTATTACTGTACTAAATTAAATGACTTAAACTGTTGAGCTACAATATTATATTCAGTATCCCCAAATAGGATAGTGAGCACAATTTGTTCACCACACCTTCAACGGTCGGAGCTCCATCGAAAAACGAAGAGATATCTTCCAGCAAATGCTGTAGTCGCAGATTTTTGTCAAACTATAATGGAAGGTAATCAAATTGGTCACAAATCTTTCGGCTTTAGTATTTATACAATAATTTTTTCTATCCAGTATCTCCAAGCAGAACGGAGTTGAAGTCGACATTGCACGACGAATGCAAAAACAGCGCCCCTCGCAGCCTGGAATAATACAAATATGACTACTCACAAAGAAAAATGTGCTACATGGCTGGCAAGTGATAATATTTGCAGGTGAAAAACAAAAACATGTTTTTGCAAAAATGAAGAAATCGCCACTAACAATCTTTATAGTATTCAGAACAATATCAGCACTATTTCACGAACGGTTATCAGAATATAAATCAATATAAATATACCATTCATGAAATGATACCTGAACGACTGGAAACTACTGCAAAATAACATATTTATACTATTTGAAGAATAGTTTTAGTACAAAATTTTGGATTATTAGTTTACCATATCGTGTATAATATCGAAAAAAATATGTTCGGGAAAATCGATGTTTTTGAATGGTAACCATACCTAACGCCTAGTTCACCAAATGGTTATTTCTCAGTTTACTATAAACTAGATTGTCAAAACTGAAGCTGATATGGTATGTAAATGGTTATGTCACTTTTTTATATATGGTTAAGATACTATACGGGAAACAATTCGTGTATGGTATTTGCTTATGCGGGTATTGCAATCAGGTACAATAAAGGATACATCGCAGACAGACGTCCAAGCTGAGTTCCAAACTTGTGTAAAGATTTTTGTAGTAGTAATTCGTAACCAGATAGCGCTACCAGTGACGCCAGCCTCATACACCAGCGAAAAAAAAATGTATTGTAGCGATAAGCTCACCAGGTGGCGCTAGTATACAAGTGATTTAGAACGCAATTCTCTTTGAAAATTTACACGGAATTTTTGATCAATTTTGTTCTTACTTGGACGTCTGTCTGAGGATACATTTACTTTCACACGTGTTTTATGTTTTATTGCTAAATAATGAATTGAGAATGGTTTAAAATTGCTTTATCACAGTGATTTTTAACTGGTGGCTCACAAACCTCTTGTATGGTCAACAAAATAGTGATCAATTATGGTGAAAGTATACAAAATTAAACATAAAATTGACCACCTTCCCGGTTTTTGTGATGCACATTATTATTCCACAGGACTTCCACCGTCACCATCGAGTCGAAAAAAAGTTAACAACATAGCGGTTTGAGGAGAGATCTGGCACCTCTGACATGTGAAACCCAGTTGCCAAATTAGCGATTTGTTCATCGTTTATCTCTCTCTCTGAGTATCTCTATAGTGCCCGTGATGTTGGTAACGCTAACGCGTCAAATCACCTCTCTGACACGTTCGTAGCCTGCGCACTTGCATATGAGGGAATGAAATGGCATGTTACAATACTGCGCTTCACACTGCTATGAACAGCGATGTCGGCAGATTAGGCAACACTGAACAGGAGTGAAGAGCACATCAGCTGTCTTCCCTTCGCGGCCATTGTTGTTTGGGGCTCAGCATCGAGGGGTTCGTCATAATGGGGGTACTGTCAAACTATACACGGTAAGAAAGGAAAACCCATTAATGGGTACTTTTTCAACCATTTCGCGGAAAAGGGAGCCAACCCATTTAATGGGTAAACTCGATTTACCCATTAATGGGTATTCCGATCAAACGTCAAAAACTGGGTACAATTTTACTCATTTGAGAAACGAATTTTCTCAAGAAAATGGGTGAAATTTCACCCATTATTTTATACCTGCATCCATGCAAAAATGGAAATTTGGTGATTATCACACAAAAAAGTTAAAAGAAGTGAAAGTGAAATCAATTATTTTTAATTATTTGCAAATATATGAAAAAAGGCTTATTAACGAATACAGGATTACTTAACTACTATCATCAATTGTCAGAACCGCAATTCTCTGCAACAATTGATTCTCTAAACATAGCTACTAGTCTGTTTACACTTTGTGTTGTACTATTAGACTTAATTTTATATGTGATAATTTCAAAAAACTCAACAACCCTTTTTAAAGAAGGTGGAACTTTTAACTTAAAAACGCAAAAACATTTGAAGAGGATGTCCATAGCATGAAGTGATGAAGTTCCGCACTCCACTATCTCTCCTTCAACATATAAGTGAAAGTTTGTACCATCAGTTATTAAATGTGGATCTACGGGCGAATTCATATTCCATGCGACGTATTTGGCAAGTTGTTCTGGAAGGGATTTTGATTGATCCTGAAAAAAGAGAATAGTCAAACAAGTCATACAGACTTTTTTCGAATAGGAATACCGAAATCGCCAACATTCAATTCCGGCTTGGCTTTTGACACCTTTTCTGCTCAGAGTCACCAGAATTCTCAGACATCCTCGCAAATTATCTATTAAGAAGTAACTAGTTTTTAAACAAGTCATGGCAATTATTGAAAAAAAAACAGTGAACAAAACAGCTTTGTTCACGCGTAAAGTAACGCGTAATAACAAATCGACAGAACAAACTTAAAAGACACTTGAAGTTTTTTTTCACCCATTAATGGGTAAAAAAATGACCCATTTTTTTTCTAAGAATATGTCTTCCTAATGCGTAAAATTTTACCCATTTCACATTTTTAAATTTACCCATTTTTTTGACAGCCGCATATGACAGTGAAAAATGGGTAAAAAATTAACCATTAATGGGTTTTCGACTCTTACCGTGTAGGTAATAGGATTACGGTGTCAGGGAGGTGCGTCAAATGTATGGTAGCTGGCAGTGATGCCAGCCTCGTGAGAAAAACGCAATGATCTTTAATGGGCCTTAAATGGCACAGTCGAATCTCGAACACGATTTCGCAGTTATGGGAGATGGGTATCAATACTACAGCATACAGATACAACGAATGTGTAAAAGTTTTTTTGCAATTGAAAATACAGATTGGCATCCTTGCTGGTGTGTAGAGGTGCGAACAAGAAAAGTTTTTTTTTTTATTTTGACCAGACATAACGAGGCCTTACCGCAGACAGACGTCCAAGCTAAGTTCCAAACTTTTGTAAAGATTTTTGTAGTAGCAATTCGTAACCAGATGGCGCTACCAGTGACGCCAGCCTCATACACCAGCGAAAAAAATGTATTGGTCATCAGGCGGCGCTAGTATACAAGTGATTTATAACGCAATTCTCTTTGAAAATTTACGCGGAATTTTCGATCAATTTTGTTCTTGCTTGGACGTCTGTCTGTGGCCTTACTATGAGACAGCAAGAAGTTCGTTCGTGTTCGTTTATGGAAAATGAATGCCGTAGTTTATAGATTTTATGTTGTGGATAACTACAGATGCATGAATATTGATAACAAGATACTATTGCCCCTTGCATGACTATTTAGACTTCTGTGATAATCATTCAGTTTTTTTTGGGTTCATTTGTTTTGTTTTTCATTTGCAACATGTAGTATATATTTTTGAGCAGCTTTAGTTGAAAATTAGGTTGCATATCAAAACAAAACTAAGTGTTGCATGATTGATTGGGTGATACTGAGTATCGATACTTTCTCTATAAGGTAATCCACGAGACAGTTGCGATCAGCTGATTTCAGTCTGTTTTCAACTTATGACAGCTTTACGTATGTTCGATCGGTCGCAACTTGGATGCAATCCGGATCCAGAAGCGTGAAAAACAAATGTAACCCGATCGGTAGCTCTAGTATCGCATGAGCCAATCCTAAATACAAGAATAGAAATTCAATTTTGATATTATTGCCGACATTAAAAGATTTCGGTTATGGTCGTGTTTTGGTTTTGCAGTTTGAAAAACAGCAACAATAACAAACGTACGAGCAGCGAAACGTCACCCGTGGATTGCCTTATTGTCATTGTATCGATACCAGACCTCATGGTTTCAAGTTTACTTTATTAATATATATAGGTATCAAGCACTGACCATTGCTGCGGCCGAATTCCGAGCACACATATCTTCGAAAAGAAGAAAATTTCTTCATATTGTTTCAATGAATAAATTTTCTTCTCTTCAAAGAAACGTGTTCTCGGAAAACGGCCGCAAGAGTGATTTCTTTTTAACCTATCAAGGTAGCAGTCATGATAGAGTGTCTTCGTCTATATAATGAAATATTTCTGTCAAGCGTTACGATATCGCTAGTATCGATACCCATCACCCTTAACTGCGAAATCGTGTGCGAGAATCGACTGTATCGTGTACTTCGAGGTAGTCCAAACTGGCGTAAAAGTCGCAATATTACAGAAATTCCAGTAGGAATGCGTCTCATGCACAACTCATTGTCTGTTACTGTAATCTAGTACTTATGGTAGCTTTCTGCGTATCGAAACTTGCATGCTAGTGTTGAGTGCAAGAATTCGGTATTTGTCGGATTGCGATTTCAATCGGCCCGTTCGTTGCTTGTGGCCTGAGCTTGTTTTGTTGTGGTCACCAGTGATGAGAAAATAAACAAACCCTGGTAAAGGTTGCGAAAATAAGTGATCGAAAAAAGAGAAAGTACTTGAAGTTAAACATTTCACCGAAAATGTAACATTGTTGGAAAATTGCCAATTAGTTGGAAGTTATGACAAGTCATCGTGAATCCTGGCGATCAATGAGTCATGAGTGCGGCGGAGAAAATGAGGAGGATGATGAATCGGACACACTGACAGAGTTGTCCTTCTCCAGATCTCCTACCAGTAGCTTAGGTAGAAGTAGTACGGGATCAATTCCATGGGCTGAAGATGCGGTCAAGCAGAACCAGATGGAATGGGAACGGATCGAGCGTATATTCTATGGAGAAGAGGAACTGCCAAGTGACTGTAAAATCCGGGAGGAGTTTCTGGAGTGGATGACGGCTTTTCCACATATAAGGGTGCTTGGTAAAGCGGTTGCTGTGCGAGAGAGTCCATCAGCAAAGAGCAGTGATCCATTTCATGAGGAAATATTTGCGATAGACCCCCCTTTAATAAGTCGTATACGGTCATCAAAAAGTGGTATAACTGCTAAACATAGAGATTCTGAATTACAGCTTGTTCCTAGTGATATCAAAAGATATCTTCATATAAGTTCTGGTAAAGTTATGCGTAACAATCATAGAAATGCCAAAGATTTAGTTAAAAATACTAGCGATCCTATAATTTCGTTTATAGATACTATTGAAAGGCCGCCAAAGGCGAAAAATGCAAAAAATCAATCTTTTGGAATTTTAGTCAGTAATAATTACAATTATTTAACCAGCGTAGATCTGTCTGACATCAGAAATAGCAGTGCACAATCAATGAAACGCTTCAACAATAGTATAATGCATAAGAAGCTAACTCCTTTGGGTCAAAGACCGCTGCCAAGACCTGCACAGCTGGAAAAGCCAATGATATCCTCATCAGCATCAGCTACAAACAGTCGCATTCCTCCATTGAGTTCCAATTTAAAGTTTATCGTTAGAAATGCGAACGCCATACCGTCACTAGAAACGGAGCTTGACCAGCAACATGCAAAGTTTAGTATGGTTAAATCTGCTACCTCCTCCCGATACCCGCTTTCTCCGACAAAGAATATCGTAACACTTCCGTCTCTATCGATGCTGAATACAACGGAACAAACCAAGATTGTATGCCGTGGATCGCGGAAACCATCATTCAGTACGGAAATCGTCGGCCGTTCTATTTCTGCCGCCGTTACACAGAAGAACCTATCTAAAAGTAACACCAACGCACCGAAATGGAACGTTATTCACTATCCTTAATTATCTATAAGTAAGCCTTTAGCAGCGCTAAAAAAGCCGTCCTAATTTGCTTCTGCAGACATGATGTAGCAGCGCACTTTACACCTCACTGTTTACTAGTCGTAGAATATGATGAAAAATTTTGTAGGATAGCTATATGTTAAAAAGTTACACAATAAAGCAAAATTTGTTGCAAAAAAGGAAACAACATTCAATCCATCCTATTCCACGTGGGAGATGGTCTTTTGCAGTAGGGCCCTTATAACTACCAGAAATCTTAACTATGTTAGGCAGTTTGTGATCGCCAATAAACGCGAAGCTAACCGACAAGCAGGGCGATTAGCTTTGACGAATATGTACTTTGTTCTGTTGTTAAACATAATGGTCTTTTTATGGAAGACATCAATAGACAGGGTGGGTGCTTGTGCAATTCTGGTTAATTTATTTGTTTGTAATCGCTAATTGAAAAAATGCTCACACAAGCTGCAAGCATCGATCAGCCTGTGTACGTGATTGAATACGAAGCGAGCCAATTGTGCATCGGTTATTTAAATTTCGACGGAAATTGTCGGTACTGACAAGATGATTGTGCCGCTTGAGAAATCTTTCTATCAGTTGTATGAAGCGATTAACTTAATAAGGCTCAATGTTTCAGAAAAAAAAACACAATAAGAAAACGATGTAAAGCTAAACCGTTGTGTATCTTGTGCTTGTGTTCTAGGATGCCAATGATTTTTTTTAAATCGTTTAATTTGCTAAGGATCTATTTTGGTCAAATTTGTTTAGCTCATAAAGCTTCATATAGTGTATATATAGTTCTTCAAATACGGAACCAAAAAAAATTGTTTTTATGACTGTTAACTTAAATATACATTTATACCTTGTGCATAAGTCGAGTAATTCATCCAACAAAATTGTGTGCTGAAAACCGCAGTACTTTAAAGGGAAAATAGCTAGAAAGTAAAAGATCATTACAACATTGCAACGAGTTGGAAACTGTACCACAAATCGTTCGGGTTCAGGCCGAAAACGTTTCGGACAATTGTTCGAGTAACAAAATTGTAATTGTTCGGCGCAATTCTACTAGCGGACGTGCCGAATCGTAACTATACTTTCCCTAACAAAACGCATTAAAAACGCCAGCCGAGCAATATCCGTTTAGCCAAATATTCAGCTATCGCGGCTCTATGTCGATGCGGACGTACTTGAGCACATGTGTCTGTATATCTATTAGCTATCCGCTGTGCGATCGAAGCGTGAGTGAATTTAATCACATCAGCTAACTTGACAACCTAGCGGTTCATTGTACCTACGCGTTTTCACTAAGTACCAGACCGATGTCTGCACTGGACTCCTGCAGTGCCGAGAGGCACATAAAACTATTTTTATGACGACTATCATCACTGCACGGCACATGGCGGCTGGTTTGCTTCCGTCTGTAATTGTGAATGCAGAAAAATTGTTTAAGTACGATGTTTCATATCGAAAGATAGCAAAAAAGAAAACCTATATCGAAAGATTTTGCACAATTCCGGTTTAGTAATCTATTCATGAAGCACATATCGAAATTTGTCTATAGAGCAAAATCATTTCAAATCGCCTGGAAATACGCGAAAATTTAATCGACCATTTTTGATTTGAATAAAACTTTGCACACGTATTTGGCTTAGCAAACTTAGCATTTTTCACAGGTGGAGAGATTTTTTACACCCATGAGTTACATTCTAAAAGGGCGTATGCCTTTTGGCATAGGTTTTATTCGAAGCATTGTAGCGCAGAAACCGTTGGTTGTATAGAAAAACTGTCTGAGAATGAGTTGCAGGGAGTTAAAAATGCGCCATGAAAAAAATATACACTGTACAAAAAAAAAGAGCTGATTTTTTTTTTATTTTTTTTCAAAGAAACTTGACGTTAATACGCCACTTTTAAAAAAAAGTCCAGGATGGAGAAATGAAAAATATTTTTTTTATGGTAAATTATTTTTTTTATGAAAATTCTAATTCAAACATTTTTCAAAATATTTGTATTCTGATGATTTTAAAAGATGCAGAGAGTCATTTTAAATCAAAAAGCTCTTGGTAGTTAACATTCTAAATGCATTGGTTTTCGAGTTATTTCTAATTTAAGCTCGAACAATTATTAAAATTTAGGAAAATACACGTTTTTCTTAATTTGTTCATGGTTCTCCAGCAAAAACCATACATTCATTGGAATTCTTGATCAAAACTATACAATTCATTCTTTGACAACAAAACGATTGGACGAACGGTTCTCAAGAAAAGAGTTAAATGTTCTAAGTGATATAAATATATATAAAAATCAAATATTTATTTTCGAGTTTCATTATCTTAGGAACATATTTTTTTATGATATAGATACTTTACAGAACTAGTTTCACCTTCTATTTTATATACATCATAAGTAAATGATTCGTCATCTTTTGAAAACAGCTTCGATTGTAACTTATTTTCTGAAATCGGAACAAAAGAGTAATACTTTTGTGTGGCAGCTATTATTATAGATTTTTTTTAAATATTGCTCAATTCTGTTACTCCTTGTTCATATTCTTCATATGATACCCAACTAAATGACATTTTTGATGAATTTTCATTACTTTTCTGATTAGCCCAATCATACAATTCTTTTGCGCTTGTAATGGGATGTTCATGTTCTTTAGCTAAACTTGCATTTCTTGCCATTCGTTTTAATGTGCCACCAATTGCATCGCATGGGCCTTTACCATGAGAAGTCGCGAAAAATGCCACTCTGCATCGACGTTATATCTTGTTTTGAACTTGCAAAGTTTTTTCTATTTTTATATTGTGGGGCAGCTCCATCAGACATAAATATCGCTTTTTTCAACTGTATTTTTGTTTTCAAAAAACTCATTAATTTGGCAATGAACACCTGAACCGCAACAGTATCATGATGGAGTACTTCCGATATTATGATGAAGCTGATATTCTTAAGTTTTCCAGATTCTGAATAGTAAACAACGAAGGGATGATGGTGGCTTGACTATCATTCCAATGACGACGTGTTAAAATGAGCTTGACTGTTCAATATTTTTAATTTTGCAATAACGTTTTCGTTTAATTTGCGTAAGCTTGATGAGCATCGATGATCAGAAAAGGGTTTACAGCACTTGGGCTTGGTGTATTCCATTTTCACTTTATTCATCTTCACAAAATGCAAACTGTTACTAACACTTCTGGAGAAGTGCAATCGTATTTATATACGGAAACAGATATTATGGGTTACCCAGGAGGTAGGTAGCTTACTTTACAAACAGTTGTTATTAGTAAACAAGTAGGTAGTGTTGCACGACAAACATACGTGTAGGTAAGCTAAGGTACAGCGCCTGAGTTATTTATCCAATCGTTTTGTTGTCAAAGAATGAACTGTATATTTTTGATCAAGCTTTCCAATGAACGTATAGTTTTTGCTGGAGAACCACGGACAAATTAAGAAAAACGTGTATTTTCATAAATATTGATAATTTTTCGAACTCTAATTTAAAATAACTCGAAAACCGAATGTTAAAATATTCTGTTAAATATTCTTAAATAATGTTAAATATTCTGAAAAATGTTTGAATAAAAATTTTTATAAAAAAATTAATCTACCATAAAAAAATATTTTTCATTTCTCCATCCTGGACTTTTTTTTAAAGTCAAGTTTCTTTAAAAAAAAATTAAAAAAAAAATTGAACTCTTTTTTTTTAAATTGAAATTTAATATTTATTTTTAATTTTTTTTGGTCAAAATTTTTTTTTGTACAGTGTATATTTTTTCTATGATGCATTTTTAATTCCCTGCAACTCATTCTCAGACAGTTTTTCTATACAATCAACGGTTTATGGGCTACAATGCTTCGAATAAAACCTATGCCAAAAGGCATACGCCCTTTTAGAATGTAACTCATGGGTGAAAAAATCGCTCCATCTGTGGAAAATACTCAGTTTGCTGAGCCAAATACGTGTGCAAAGTTTCATTCAAATAAAAAATATCGATATTCGAACATTGGTGATTTGACGCGGTCTTGCTCTATAATAAGTTGGGATCTTACATCCGATTTAAAGTTGATCAATTGATGAAGAAAATAAGGCAATATTCTTGTGACAAATTGTATGAGTTAGTCTGTTGATTATTCGAGAAAGTTACAGGCACAGTTTTGTGATTTACAACATTTGTGCACTAGAATCAAGCCGATGTCTATAATTTACAGTATTTTTGAATACAGTTATCATCGATAATGTTAAGAAAAATTATAGATGATAGTGGCATTCCTGAAATGTGTTGGAATGCATAAGGAAGTCATCATTCCTCCCATACAATGATTCCGTTCCATTTCACCTTAATAAGTTATGAAGTGTGTCTGATGTCCTTGCAAATCAAAAACATTATTTCGTATAGACCATTTTACGAGACGTTTCTGAACTCAATTCATGAATGAAATTATGACAGAAAGCTCGGAACCGCTGACATAACGCACGTAAAAGCAGCAGCAATATCAGCAGGATCCGTGACACCTGTCAGTTCATAAAATGGTCTATTGTTCCAGAGAAATTGACAAATCTGAGTTTTTTCAAATTTTATCTTTACTATATGTTAATAGCTAAAGTATAAGAAATATTCATATAACAATAATATACTGATAAAATATCATCAAATGGATATTTGTTGTTCATAAAGCCACGACCGAATATTGAATATGAATTTATTTAAGGTTTACTAAATTCTGCAACATGTTTCATCGGACAACTGCTCTGGAAACTGTTCACTAATTTTTACTGAAAAAAATAGACAAAAGACTTGCCCAAGTTTTAGCATGTAAATGAGTTCGGAAAAATTTCTTACGATTTCGCGACGAGATACACTTATGAGGCAAGTTTTAGCTCATGTCGACCGAATTTACTCACGATCGCGATGTTTTTTTAGTGTAATAAGAAAAGTATACATACTTTGACTAGTGATGTCACTTTGTGTCACGTACGCACCGTGTAACGTACGTGCCGGTATTTGTGAACAAAAAATATTCCAGTGGTCACCAGCGTGAAGTGACGTGAAAAAAAAAACAGCATAGCTCTGGTGATAGTTTAGCAGTTTGTGATATTTCATGAGGCACACCCGAAATGCGCTAGTATGCTTGAGGAAGCCATCGGTCTGCCTCTGCATGTATTCCGTACCGTTTCACCTTAAGAATAACAATACAAAATTTTCTGATAAATTCAGAGTATGGAAAGATTTTCAATTTCTCGTACAGATCGAAAAAAAGGAGCTTGAGACAATTATGCTCAAATACCTTACCTTACCAAACCATCTCAAACTGTGGTGTGGCCTGTACGTAAAAGTCGTCTCCATTCCAATCGGTCCATGGCTGAAGTTCGCCAGCCCTGCAGTCTGCTTAGGGTCCGTAAGTCGTCTTCCACCTGATTGTTCCACCTCACCCGCTGTGAAACTCTCCATCTCGTCCCTGACGGATTGGTACCAAGAACCATCTTTACCGGGCTGTCGTCCCTCATCCTTACGACATGCCCAGCCCATCGCAATCTGCCAATCTTAGCAATGTGGGCGATAGATAGCTCCCAAGTAGCTCCTCCAATTTATGGTTTCTGAGCCTTCTCTTCGTTCCGTTCTCCATCTGCAGTCCACCGAAGATGGTATGCAACACCTTCCGCTTGAAGACCGCAAGGGCGCATTGGTCCTCCACAAACATAGTCCATGTCTCATGGCCGTAGAGGACTTCCGGTCTGATCAGCGTCTTGTAGATGGTTACCTTGGTGCGGCGGCGATGAATTGATGATGTGTAGGCACGTTTTATTCGCAACATTTCTGCATTACCTGCTGAATCGCGACTATCTGGTCCGTGGTGGTGCGGGCACCCATGAATCTTGTCTGGTAGTGCCCCACAAGCTACTTCGCAAGTGGTGTTTGGGTGTTTGGGAGAGTACCTTGTAGGTGGCGTTCAGCAGAGTGATTGCCCGGTATTTGCAACACTCTAGTTTATGGGACACAAAATACCTTCCATCCACTCCTCCGGAACTCGTTCTTCCTCCAAAATCTTGACAATCACCCAGTGCACGACTCTAACCAGTGTATCTCCACGGTACTTCAACAACTCACTGGAAAGAACTCCTGTTGTTTATTTGTTCGTGCACCATGATCAGTTGCCATACCGTCCTCGCGCTCTACTGCATTGCCGTTGAGATGCTCATCGAGTGCTGCTTCCATCTTTCGATCACCTGACACTCGTCCGTAAGGAGGTTCCCGTTCTAGCTCCTGTCGGCTTGCGACACGTAGCCTTCACGGGTGCTGTTCAGTTTCTCGTAGAACTTCCAAGTGTCGTCAGCTTGGTACAGCTTTTCTATCGCTACGCGATCTCAGTCCTCTTGCTGGCGCTTTTTCCTTCGACGGACTGAGTTTTGGCTGTTCCGTGCCTGTCGGTAGCGTTTCACGTTCGCTCTCGTACGGTGTTGCAGTATTCTCGCCCGTGCTGCGTTCTTCTCCTCGACTAACTGCTTGCACTCACCGTCAAACCAGTCATGTTTATGATTCGGAGTCCTTGTACCTAGTAGCGCTACAGCAGTGCTACCTATGGCGGATCGGATGCTCCCCAGCCACCTTCAAGAGTAGATGCGCCAAGCTGCTCTTTCGTGGGTAACGCTGCCTCCAGCCAGTGCTGATAAAAGTCATTTTCCCCAGCAAAATTCTTCGAAAATTACAGCCAATCATTTTAAATTTTCACTTCCAATGATCGCAGCACTCTTTTAGATACACTAGCTTTTCGTCCTAGTAACGTGCTGTTATACTCAGATAAAATAGATCGCGCGCATCGTTCACGGTTACGGAATAAATTTTGACGACAAATCCAACCAAATGATTTTCACTTCAAATCGAAAAAGAAAAACAAACAGTCCACTCAACCAAAATGAACCTCAGCGAAACACTTTTTTACTGACACTGACCGATGCCTTGACAATCTTCGTTAACTGATAAACTTTTTTTTTAATAGGGGGGGGAATGTTTGTAATGATTTATTTATGTACTAATATCTATTCAGAATTAGTATTATGTGTTCTGCCACAAATGGTGACATTTCAACACTATTATATATATATATATATATATATATATATATATATATATATATATATATATATATATATATATATATATATATATATATATATATATATATATATATATATATATATATATATATATATATATATATATATATATATATATATATATATATATATATATATATATATATATATATATATATATATATATATATATATATATATATATATATATATATATATATATATATATATATATATATATATATATATATATATATATATATACTTTTTTTTTTTTTTTTTGTTTCAGGTGGAGGGGAAATTTGCATCCAAACCCCTGAGGTGACCAACCTCAGGGAGTGTGGGGTTGGTTTGAATCAGTGACCGGACCCACTAAAACCCCTCCAGTCTCCAGCCCATAATACTCCCCGGGACCACCGCTAGGTATTGCTTCGGGGAGCGGCTTTTGTGCTCTGTGCACCCTCTTGGTTCTATAGATCTCTTTGCTAACTTAGCTAACTAACCTGGAGACTGGCCGTTAGCTAACACTGGCGTGTCGGTGGTCAACCTGTCGCCTGTTTTGCAATTCTAAAACTATTTGAGAGGCGGCTGTACAAACCGCCCTCCAAATGTTTGGGTCTTTACACATCCTCCGAGCTAGGTTGTCCGGAGTGGTGTCTGGCCCGCTCACTACCATCATGTCGCTCCGCGCATGCACAAAACGAGGGCACACGAAGAAGACATGCTCAGCAGTTTCTTCCGCATCCGCGCACTCGGGACACATGGGGGACCCCGCATGCCCGAATCTGTGTAGATACTGCCTAAAGCAACCATGACCTGACAGAATCTGTGTCAAGTGGAAGTTAACTTCTCCATGGCGCCTCCCGACCCATCCGGATACGTCCGGAATAAGTCGATGCGTCCATCTACCCTTTGCGGAATTGGACCATTCCTGCTGCCATCTGATCATCGAGAATGACCTTCTGGTGCCTCGTATACCCCTTGTGTCACGTTGATCGAAGCATTCTACGTCCTCCTTAATGGCTATGCTGATAGGCATCATGCCGGACAGGACGCAGATTGCGTCGTATGACACTGTACGGTACGCGCTCACAACCCTCAGGCACATGAGCCTGTAGGTACTTTCCAGTTTTCGACGATGACTGTTGGTACCTAACGCTTTGGACCACGCTGGCCCACCATACCTAAGTATGGACGAAACCACGCTGGCAAGAAGTTTACGCTTGCTGCCATATACCGCTGAGCTATTGGACATCATTCGAGATAGTCCTGCAGCGGCCGTTGAAGCCCTCTTACAGGCATAGCCGACGTGACTCTTAAATGTGAGCTTATCGTCAACCATAACCCCCAAGAGCTTCAAGGAACGCCTTGAGGTAATGGTGCAGTCACCGACTCTGACCACCGCCTGTTGCTCTAATTTGCGGTTGTTCACAACCGTAACCTCCGTTTTATGGTGCGCTAACTCCAGTTTCCTAGAGTGCATCCAGTCTTCGACCTTGCGTATGCAGTGCGCGGCCGTCAACTCGACCTCTTCGATCGACTCGCCGTAGACCTCTAGCGTGATGTCGTCTGCGAAACCGACGATCACAACCCCTACAGGGAACTTTAGTTTCAACACCCCGTCATACATGACATTCCACAACACCGGGCCCAGGATGGAACCTTGCGGTACCCCTGCGGTGATTGGGACGCACTTCTGACCCTCCTCCGTGTTGTAAACTAGTACCCGATTCTGGAAATAATTTTCCAAAATCTTGTACAACGACACCGGTACGTGGATGCTCCTAAGCGCGAGCGCTATGGAGTCCCAACTGGCGCTATTGAATGCATTCTTCACGTCAAGCGTGACGATTGCGCAATAGCGAATGCCCCAACTCTTACGCTGGAGTGCTACCTCTGCCGTCTTGGTGACAGAGAGAATAGCATCCAGCGTGGATCTACCTTTCCGGAAGCCGAACTGGTTACTTGCCAGACCGTTTACACCCTCTGTGTACTTCACCAGTCTGTTGAGGATAATCCTCTCAAGCACCTTGCCCGTAGTGTCCAGCAGACAGATAGGTCTGTATGCCGATGGGTCCCCTGGCGGTTTCCCAGCCTTCGGCAACAGCACCAATCTCTGTCGCTTCCACCTGTCCGGAAAGAGGCAGTCATCCAGGCACTTCTGCATGACTGCTCGAAATAGATCAGGGGCCACTTTCATGGCCGTCCTGATGGCCAAATTCGGGATTCCATCCGGTCCCGGTGCCTTGCTCACCTTTAGGGAGTTGGCGATCACGATGAGTTCCTCATTCGTAACCCTTACCTCCTCCACAACCTCTGCACGGCTGCCGTCTCTCACGGATTGGATGCCCGGCAGGTTGGCCGACCATCCCTGGTCTGTGTCTGAGATACTGGAACGTCGGACGTGAGACTCAGCAACCGGAGGCCAAGGATTTGGCTCGTGTCGTGGAAAGAGTCCCTCGATGATGCGCTCCAGCATCGCTGGTGATCGCTCTGCAGGCGCCAACACGCCTTTGGTCTTCGCCATTACGACTCTGTAGGCGTTGCCCCACGGATTCGTATTGGCACTCGCGCATAGCCTATCGAAGCAGGCCCTTTTGCTCGCCTTTATCGCACTTTTAAGCGCCGATCTTGCAGATCCGAATACTACACGGCGCTCTACCCTCTGTGCATCGGTACGTGCACGTTGCAACATCCGTCTTGCACGGAGGCACGCGCTACGGAGGTCCGCTATCGCGTCGGTCCACCAGTATACCGGTGACTTACCATTCCTAGGTTGGCGGGTCCTAGGCATGGTGGCGTCGCACGCCCGCGATAATGTGGCAACTAATTGGTCAGCACTCGGGCGGAGCCAACTGCCCCCCTCGCGCTCTCTTCTCATTGCTTCTGCAAATACCTCGGCATCGAAATGCGATGTCTTCCACCCGCGGACGGTCGGAGTATTGGCTCTACCCGTCGCCTGCCGCCTCACGTTCTGGACTACGCTATAGCAGACCGACTGGAGGTCACTATAGGTGTAGCCATCGTCTACCCTCCAGTTCACGATCAGTCCTGGGCTGGAGAACGTCACGTCGATGATCGACTCCGCACCATTTCTGCTGAATGTACACTTGGTTCCAACGTTGGCCAGATCTAGGTTGAGCTTTGCCAAAGCTTCCAACAAGATCTGACCCCTCCGGTTCGTGCGGCGGCTTCCCCACTCAACAGCCCAAGCGTTGAAGTCGCCCGCCACTACTAAGGGTGTTAGTCCCGTCAGCTCCATAGATAACAAATCGACCATCTGGGTGAACCTTTCGATAGACCAACGCGGCGGAGCATAACAACTGCAGTAGAACACTCCGTCCACCTTGGCAACCGCGTATCCTTCATTTGAGGTTGACACAACCTCCTGAACCGGGAACTTGCTGGTCGTGCATATGGCCGCCGTACTGGACTTATCTGCAACCCAATTACCGTTTCCGGGAGGAATGCAGTAGGGGTCCGATACGATTGCGATGTCCGACCGCGACTCAGACGCTGCTTGGTATAGCAGCTGCTGTGCCGCATAGCAATGGTTCAGGTTCAATTGTGTCACCCTCACGCCCGTGGTTTCGTGGCCGCCTTACCGGCTGGGCACCGTGGGCCTCCCATAAAGTGCTTGGCGTCCCGTTTTCCAGTACATACCAAGCACTTGGGTGGCTCCCCGCAGTCTTTAGCTTTATGGCCAGCACCACCACAACGCCTACATAACTGGCTCCTATCGGGCCCCTTGCAGGTCCAGGACTTGTGTCCTCCCTCGAAACACCTGAAGCAAACGTCCGGCTGCTGGAGTATGCTCAGGGGACATACTGACCAGCCAACCTTAAGTTTGGCTGTCTTCAGGGCCAGAGTTGCATCGGCCGATGCAAGCCGGAAAGTGGCCACCTGGGTCCCCGCTGGACCCTTTCGGAGGCGAATTACCTCAGTGGCTACTTCCACTCCGCACTTCTCCTTGAGGGCCTGTGCAATATCGCACCTCTCGGTGATTTCATCCAGGTTTTTGAGCTGAAGAGTCACCTCTGAGGTGAGTGCCCGAATTTGCACATCTTTCCCGAGGACCTGCTCGGCTACCGTCTTGTAGGCAGCGCCCTTGTTTTTAGCATCCTTACGGAGCTCAAGGATCATCTCGCCGGTGCGAAAACGACGGATGGTCCGCACATCCGCTCCCAGATCCTTGAGCTGGGTTTCGCCTCTCATTTTCTTCAAGACTTCGGAGTACTTGGACCCCTCCGTCTTGAGTATGAGGGCGTCGCCCCTGCTTCGCCCCTTCTTTCCCATTTTTGGACGATTTGTCGCCTTCTCGTCGTTGCGCTTGCTGTCTTTTTGGCGCTTCCTTCCTCCCACGGTAACCCAAGGGTTTCCCGTAGCTGCCACTTCGGCAGACTTTTCGGCGGACTTGGAGGCCGTTGGTGTGCTATCTCGCGGGCTTAGCACAACCAACCGTTTCTTGCTGTTCTCGGGGGCTTCCCCCGGAGACTGCCTTGCTCTTTTTGTGGCTGACCCGGAGGCGCAAACCGCTGCAAACGTGCAGGTGTCCGTTTGGACCGACTTCGTCGCCCTTCCGGTCACCTCCGTTGCATTCTTCTCTGCAGCCACCGCTCTTGCCTTGAGCTCGGCGTGCTCCTTCTTCGCAGCATCGACGAAGGACCGAAGCATGTAGAGAGCCTGCTTCAGGTACTTCGTCGTGTTGGTGCGACTTTTCGCAAACTCGATTATGGCATCGAGCTGCTCCGACAGCGCTACTACCTTCGGTAGCGTGTCTCGCTGTCTTCCGACCGCCTTTATCAACAGTGGACCAGCCACTGCGATGTCTTGCGTCGATCCGGTAGGCGTACTGCCTTTGCCGTCTTCGCAGGCGTCCTTTACTGCATCCATCTCCGCCTTTCTCGGCGGAGACCTCTGGATGCCTCCTCGTGCAAACGGGTTTTTCAACCCATCTGCGCCCAATTGTTGATCTTCATTTTTTTCAATATTCATTCCTGTTAATTGGGTCCCCCTTCCAGCCGCTATCCTTATCCATACTGGAGTGGTCGCCTATCTGGTCCCATGGTAGTCTATGCCGAAGTAGTGAGGCCATGGCTAGGGGCGGCTGCCATAGCGCCTTTTGAGCAACTATGACACCCCCGACCGGCGCAAGTCAGGAAAGGACATCTGATCCCACTCCTGCCCGGTTCCCACCGGGCAATGAATTTGGAACGTACTGGAAGGCCTGCCAGGTTTTACGGGACGGAGACCCCTGCACCGGTTGTTGTCTCGCCGTTTCAAGCCGTTGTCACACGACCTTACTAAGGGAGCTCGGCGCAGGTGCCAGCCCAGAATCGTGGTACGAAAACGAAATCCGACTCTTATCATATGGCGTTGCGACCAGTTACCGTAATTGGGAACTTACTGGCATCAATCCCAATGGGCGAATTAGTGCATTTGGGTGGTGGGAGCGGCACTATTCGCTCCGTCAGAGCTGCTTCCGGATAATGTGACTTTTGTGAGAATTCGGCGGCCCAATGCCTGAGTCTCACCACAACCTAGGCTAGCTCTCGCTGATGGTCCGGGACTGCGTTCTTGCAGTTAGCACTTCCGTGGCCTACGGTGATCGCCAAATACCGACCCGTGGTGGCATACAGCTCTGCCATATATATATATATATATATATATATATATATATATATATATATATATATATATATATATATATATATATATATATATATATATATATATATATATATATATATATATATATATATATATATATATATATTAGTTTTAAGGAGTAAATGTAGTAATGAAGATAGAAAATTAAACTAACTGAAAATATGATTGTAGAAACTACGAAAAATATAGTTCAGCAGGTGGGACTCGAACCCACAACTTCCAATCTCCGGTCAGATGTGTTCCCGTTACACCACCGCAGAACGTTAAAGACGTAGTTCTAGAATCGAGTTTTGTATCGCTTATCCAATTCTCGCACTTCGTACATTTACTCAGTAGAGACTATTATTTATAGCTGGCTATTGGAAAATATATCTAAACTTTTTTGTAGCCGACTTCATATAACACGAAGGCTTTTTCCTTTTGCGGAAATGCTTGTATCGTCACAAAACAGAGATTTCTCACAACCTGGTGGTAAATCAGGAAGATCAGAAGTAAAAATGTTATATAAGATTGGGCCCAAGATACTCCCCTGAGGCACACCAGCTCTAACAGGCAATCTATCAGATTTACCATTTTGATAGTTAACCTGAAGAGTGCGGTCAGTCAAATAACTTTGTATCATTTTTGTAAGGTAAAGCGGAAAACTGAAATTTGACATTTTAGCTATTAAACCTTTACGCCAAACACTGTCGAATGCCTTTTCTATATCTAGTAGAGCTGCTCCAGTCGAATAGCCGTCAGATTTATTAGTTCGAATCATATTTGTTACTCTAAGTAACTGGTGAGTAGTGGAATGCCCATGGCGAAAACCAAACTGCTCATTTGCAAAAATTGAGTTCTCATTAATATGTGTTATCATTCTATTGAGAATTATTCTTTCAAAAATTTTGATGCCTCAGCTGGATCCTTCTCGGGTTTTAAAATTGGAGTGACTTTGGCATTTTTTCATTTCGTAGGAAAATGTGCTAGTGCAAAGCATCTGTTAAAAAATTTTATCAAGAAATTTAAAGAGTTTTCGGGGAAGTCTTTTAATAAGGATATAGAAAATCCCATCATCTCCTGGTGCTTTCATGTTTTTGAATTTTTCGAGAATAGTTCGCACCTCATTCAAGTTTGTTCCCAATACCTCTTCAGAAAGAAATTCTTGGGTGGTGATCTGATCATACTTTTGGTTTACTTCATTTTCAATAGGACTTACTACGTTCAAATTGGAGTTATGAACGCTCTCAAACTGCTGAGCAAGTTTTTGAGATTTTTGTTCATTCGTTAGAAAAATGCAATCACCATCTTTAAGGACTGGAATGGGCTTCGAAGGTTTCTTAAGAACCTTCGAAAGCTTCCAGAAAGGTTTTGAATAAGGTTTTAGTTGTTCAACTTCTCTCATGAAATTCTCATTTCGCAAAAGAGTGAATCTATGTTTAATTTCCTTTTGCAATTCTTGAAAAATAATTTTCAAAGCAGGATCACGAGATCTTTGGTATTGACGTCTCCGTATGTTCTTCAAACGTATAAGAAGTTGAAGTTCACTGTCAATAATTGGTGCATTAAATTTCACTCGAGTCTTAGGAACTGATAAATTCCGGGCATTGAGTATTAAGCTGCTAAACTTATCTAATGCTCTGTCAATGTCAGCACTGTTTTGTAAAATAATATCATTATTCAAATTTTCTTCGATCGTAGAACGATATCTATCCCAGTTAGTCTGGTGATAATTTAACACAGATCTAGTGGGATTTAAAATAGTTTCATGGGAAATAGAAAATGTTATGGGAAGATGATCAGAATCAAAGTCAGCATGAGTTAATAAATCACTGCATGAATGACTTTGATTTGTTAGTACCAAATCAATTGTAGATGGATTCCTAATAGAAGAATAACATGTAGGACCATTTGGAAATAAAACTGAATAAAATCCAGCCGAGCAATCATTAAACAATATTTTTCCATTGGAATTGCTTTGAGCATTATTCCAAGATCGATGTTTCGCATTAAAATCACCGATGAATAAAAATTTAGATTTATTTCTTGTGAGTTTTTGCAAATCTCCCTTGAAATAATTTTTTCGCTCACCAGTGCATTGGAAAGGCAAATACACTGCGGCTATAAATAAAGTGCAAATACTTGTTTCAATTTCAATTCCCAAACTCTCGATAACTTTGGTTTAAAGATGGGGTAAAACACGATGTTTTATTCGACGGTGGATAACTATTGCAACTCCACCACCGGCAACATCAATTCTATCAAACCTATGAACCATGTAATTTGGGTTCTTTTTTAGTTTAATATTTGGCTTTAAAAGCGTTTCAGTCACAACTGCAATATGCACATCGTGGACTGTTAAAAAATTGAAAAATTAATCCTCTTTCGCTTTTAAAGAGCGAGCATTCCAATTTAGAAAATTTATAGCATTATTTAAAAACATTGCTGAATTTCAATTTCATAACAATATTAGTTGTAAATTTTATACCTTCTTGAACAGCCTCGTACATCGAGTTACAGTTCAACAAAACGGACATTAGCTGCAGCATGGATTGTTGTAGGTATTCAATCTTTTCTGGAGTTGGACTACCTAAATCAATACTGGCTGACTTTGCAGCACCAAACACGAATGGTTTGTTACTGTTTGAATTTGAAATATTACCTGTAAGGACACTGGCATATGAACAGCCTGGTGTTGCCTGAACCGGATTGTTTTGTCTGAAATTTGTGATCTGAATTTAAATTATTACCTACAGACACACCTGCTAGTGAAAGTGCTGGTGATGCCTGAACAGTATTGAAAGTCTTTTGTACACCCACATTGACAACAGGTTGCTTAGAATTCCTACGTTGTCTGGAAGCAATAATTTTTGACCTTACAGGACAATTAAAGAAATTAGATTTGTGATTTCCCCCACAATTTACACATTTGAAACTATTGGTGGTCTCTTTCACGGGGCAGATATCTTTCGTGTGACCAGTGTCACCACAAATCATACATTTTGCCGCCATATGGCAGTTTCGAGTTCCATGACCATGGGCTTGACAATTCCGACATTGAGTAAGATTATGGATTTCTCCATGTCTCTTGAAATTTTCCCACTTTATTCGTACGTTGAATAAAACACGTGCTTTTTCCAAACATTTCAAATTATTTACTTTGGTACGATCAAAATGTACTAAGTAATTTTCCTGGTGTATTCCAGTTTGATTAATTTTGGCATTTGCCTTTCGTTTCATCAAAATTACTTGGTTGGGAGCAAAACCAAGTGATTCTGACAAACATTCTTTAATTTCCTCAATAGTTTGGTCATTTGAAAGACCTTTTAAAACAGCCTTAAACGGTCTCTCGTTTTTGGAATCAAAAGAATAAATTTTGTACATCTTTTCAGTCAAATACTGTAAAAGATGTTTATGGCCATCAAAAGATTCGGCCAAAATACGAATTTCGCCTTGGCGGCCAATCTGAAAATTAACTTTCACATCTGACAGAAACGATGAAAGCTCTGATCGAAATGCTTTAAAATTGGCTACAAATACCACAATAGGTGGAACTTTAACCTTCTTCATAACGGCTTTATGCTCAGTATGAGAAGTTTTAATTTCTTGATCCCCAACGGAAGAAAGAATATCATACCTGTTAGTCGAAATTTCAGTGTCACTTGGAGGAGATGCCTCACGTTTCCTTGAAGCCGCATCAAAGCGAGCTTTTTTATTTTTTCCAGGCATAACTCACTTTCACTTCACTATAGAATTTAAGTAGAAATATCTCAAACCAAATTTACTCACTAAACACTCGTTAACGTTAAAAACAAATTTATTACTTTGCGTTTCAACAGGTAGCCTTTCAAGAAGATTGCCTGTTGAAAGCGAAAAACAAAATTTCAATATCTCTCGGTAGTCTAAGACTTAGCCTCGAGCTGTTGGTAAAATGCGACCGTACTGTAGGACAGTTCAAGTCGATCTGATTAACTGATAAACTGATTTTGTTGTCTTGCTTCCATCGCATGAAATATAATGAGGTGTTTTGACAGTTCACTTTCATGCAAAAAGCGGGAAGGGAGAACTCTGAAAGGATTGTAAAAAAATAACGTTTATGGATGCCTTTTTTGAATTTCACTCAAAAGTGTCAACAAATATCAACCCTGCCTCCAGCTGCTACGCGTATTCCTGTGCAACCCCGGCGTCCCGCAGTTGGTCGATATTTGGTCGCGGCGTTCGACTTCGGCGGGTGTTACACACCGTCGATAGTTTTGAGCGCATGCATACAGCTACTAGGTAGTGGTCCGAATCGCACTGGCATTGCAGTAAGTGCGAATGTTGATGATGTCGGAGAAGAATCTGCCGGCGATGAGAACGTGGTCTATTTGATTCTCTAGTTGTTGGTCGGGTGATCTCCATGTGGATTTGTGGATATCTTTGTGGGGGAAGAAGGTATTTCGGACTACCATACAACGGGAGGCCGCAAAGCTTACGCATTGATGAACGTTATCATAAGACACGGCATGCAGGCTATCTGACCCGATTACCGGTCTGTACATTGCCTCCCGTCTTACCTTAGCGTTCATGTCCCCAATAGCGACTTTTATGTCCCGTCGCGGGTAGCTATCGTAGACTTGTTCCAGCTGCGCGTAGAACGCTTACTTTTCGTCGACGAATCTTTTTTCATGTGGACAGTGCACGTTGATGATGCTGCATATATTCCTTAAAATTAAAAGCACAGACTAACAGACGTAACAGTGGAACCTTGCTCCACAGACTAACAGACGTAACGCTGGATCTTAGCTCCATCGCCACAAAAAACTTTCATTTACAAATTTTCAATCGAATAACAGTCATCGCGCGAAAACGTCGTCTGGGGCGCTGTCATGCAATCTCATACATATTTTGTAGTTCCCCATTTAACACATGCAGTAACGCTGGCGCTGATGTCGAATTACATGACGCAGCGCGAACACGACAGCAGATGGTGCTAGTGTTACTAACGTAAAGTACTGGAATCATCCAAACGATGATTTTATAGGAAATTTGTTCGACGTGTTATGTCTGTTAGTCTGTGCTAGCTCCGTCGCCACAAAAAAAAACGATCATTTCAAATTTACATTCAAATAACAGTCATCGCGCGATAACTCTGTCTGTGGCGCTGTCATGCAGTCTCATACATATTTTGTAGTTCTCAATTTGACACATGCACATACGCTAGCGCTGATGTCGGAATACAAGACTCAGCGCGAACATAGCAGCAGATGGTGCTAGTGTTACTATCGTAAAGTACTGGTTTCATTCAAACGATGGTTTTATGGAAAAGTTTTTTGAAATGTTATGTCTGTAGGTCTGTGTTAAAAGTATGCGGAAACGGAAACTCGATGAAATGTCTGTAGAAACTATGAAAAGTTGCAACTTTATGCATTTAAATTGGTTGAAAGTAAATTTTCATGGAATATTGAAAGAAATAAGAGCACAGTTTTTTTCAAAGTGCAAGTTTCTTTAAATATTCTTTTTGAATTATCCTTCGAGCTAGTGGAGAGTCAATGTTTGAATAGATTTGTTGAGAAATCTTTCAATTTATTTGTTATATAATTCATATAATTTTCCATACGCAATGTATATCAATTTCTAAGGGGCCATCTACATACCACGTGAACAGATTTTTAACGATTTTAAGACAACGTGGACAAATACCCATATAAATTCTTTTTTTTTGTAAGGACCGTGGACATTCCAGAACAGACCCCCCCCCAAACTGTCCACGTGGTATGTGGATGGCCCCTAACAGAATTCAGCTGAGATATGTGCAATTTGACAATATTCGACGAATAATGAAAATTTAATTTCTTTTAATAATAATGATGATTTTTCAACGGCGAATCGAATAAGTATGCTTTGTTGTTTACTGACAGCAATAACAATGTTTGACATGATCGAGAAGTATTTGATGGCAGTAATGATACATAAAAGAGAGATGAACACAGGCTCTCACACTTAATTGAATCTCGGCAAACTTTTCAACAGCTGATCGAACTCGGTGATGTCAGCAATATTTTTCTACGAACATTCGGCAAATATATCGGACTACCGTAAACCAGCAAGCATTGACATTTCATTTGTCGATTATCTTGAAAATGTTGCCGATAACTTGTAGAATATTTCGCTGAATTTATCCTCTCTAAACCACATGGTTAAGGAACGACCCTTTCATACCGTATACTGACAGTTGCGTTGCCTCGACTAGGAAGGGTTGGGATTAAGACGTTAATACACCATCCTATGTTGCCTAATGATATTTTTTCCGCATAGCAAAAATTCGCATTGCTGTACGGGAAGCTTGCAGGTCAAAACGGTAATGTTCATTGACTTCGATTATTACCTGATACCCAGCAATTAAAGCCTCGAACAAAAAGTGATATCAATGGGCTTGTGTTACCACATCGTTACATCAGTAACAACCGAAACAACCGAACATGAGATTCGCGATTATAAACTGCCACTTGCTGCCAGTCTGGTTGTTCACGGTAGTGCCCATTGAAGAATGACGACGAGGGCCTGCTTGACAGCTTTCTTTTTGCTCGGATTTTACTATTACTGCCATCAATTTATAAGTGCATGCTTACCACTCGGACACGCCATTAAATTGCAGCATATAAAGTGATCTTTTCCCGTCCTTACTGCGACTGCCTCCCACAAATCACGGCGGTAAAGCGTTATTTTCACTTTCCATTCGCTTAAACTGTAGCAAATATTTAGAAAATGCTTGAAACTCCTGCTCTCCGCGTAGTATTATACACATGAGCGAGCTTCTGTATATGTGATTCAACGAGGATCACAGATCGTAACAAATGGTCGCTGGATTCGTCCGGTACGGTTGATCCTACATAGTGCCCGACGATATTACATCTGTGTATATCTAAGCACCGTAAGGAAAAAAATGATAGTCCACAACAGGTGCATTTACGAGACACTAGTTTTCTCGTTTCTGAAGGAGAAGTGCGCGCGTCCGGGGTGCATGAACGTGTTTCCTAGTGCCAAGCAACGTGCTAGTTTGCCGCTGGAAACGTCATATGAAGCTCTGGCATCTATCGGTTTCGTCGGAGCAGCCGGTAGAGGTGCATATTACGGCGGACGGTGAAAAGTAGGCCGATGCATTTTGCAAAACAAAGAATGTGCCGGGCTTTTCTCCTTCTCGAGTTAGCCGTTGCCAACGCGTTCGCTCTAGGCGACTAGTCCTCGAGTTCGAGAGACAAACAAAAACGATAACATTTGAAATAGGCGACTAGATATAGCTCAATGATTAGACCGTTCACCGTAAAAAGGAAATAAGAAAATGTCGCTCAAACTAGGTGTATATCTTTGTGCCAGTGAAGTTTGGCTTCACTTTCGGCACCTCTGCAAGTTTACCGGTTTCCAAAGTATTTGATTGCGCATGTATTTTTTTTCCACTGTGACTTTAGCGGGATAGCTTTTGATTAACTCCGACAAATTTTAATGGCGATGCTATCCTTCAACATCTAGAAAAGTGCCACAAGGGAGTAACCTGAGCCAGTTGTTCTTTTTGGAAAAAAATCAACTGAAAATCGTCGAAAAACGCCAGACAGAAAGCCCTAAATAGAAAATTACAAATTTAGCTCAGAATCGTCGAAAAACGCTTTTAGAGTCCAGAAAACGCTAAAATCAAAAATGATCCTAAATTGAGCTCAGAAGTGTAGAAAGACGCCCAAAAAGGCCATAAAATGGCGAATGGAAATGATTACAAATCAAATGCAAAATCGTCGGAAATATAGGGTGAAAAAAATAATCATGCTCCAAATCGTTGATAAACCCTTCGCGGTTAGTACACAAATAAAAAAGAACACAAATAATAAACGCTTATATAGATAAGAAAAGTTCCTAAAGTAAGTTAAGAATCGTTGGAAACACCAGAAAAAAAAAATAAACAAATAAAAATGATCCCAAAAGGTCAAAGAAATTTTTATGGCCAGAAAAACTCGAAACAGAAAATAATTCCAGAAATGACAAATATGACATGAATGATAGAAATAACAAAAAATACAAAAAAATTAAGGAAATGACAAAAATTTTAGGAATTAAAAAAAAAACAAAATCACTAATACTACAATAATTTTCGAAAAAAACTCACAGTGATTGTGAGACAGTGTTCGGAACCGATGTAACAATGAATAAGTTTGAGAGCAAATTGTACATTAACGCATTCTGATTAAAAATACCCGACAAAAACTGATAAACTGTTGGCCCTTAAGTCGTTTTAAAATGCTTCACTAGAATTGACGATCGCAGGATTTTTCTTCATAATTATGTATAATAACTTTTTAATTAGCTGTCAGCTAGCATGCAGTAGTTGGGGAATAGATGGTTGTACTAGTTCACAGCATACTTGTAATAATAACCACACTTCTACCAACCTAATTATGAACATCCAGCTGTCACAGTGCTCATTTCTCCCAGTCCATCATTGAGTCGGATCAAGTTCATCTACGGCCAGGATATGTGCTGCTGCCTAACTGTATCTTCTTTACATAGTTCCTGTCTTACCTGTTTGCCATTCGACCACTCTCCGCACTTGCTCATAATCACTGCCAACATGATAAACGTAATGAAATGATTCTCGTACCTTCACGTGACAGCTTGACAATCTACCCGAAGCAGCAGCGCAAAGAGCCAAAGCGAATGCATTTAATAACCGACCGGCGCGGCCGCATCGGTGCATCGCTTGGCGTCGCTCGGTTTAACGATCCGAAGTTATGGATTTTCCTTTCTCGCGAGTGGTTTGCTCTGCTATATACCTACCTACCAATGCGAAAAAATGCATTTTCACGCCGAAAGACCTGCTTTGCGCTGAATGGGTTTTAAATTCCGTTTGCTTCATTCCCGGAGATTGATTATTTGTTCAAGGGGAAAATTATCCAATCATTTGAACTCTATTATGACACAATGAGATTACTGTCGAGCCTCGCTTAAAAATTGGAATTATAGATCTATTGATAACTTCCTGTTTGGAAGCTGGTCCGGTTTGATTTAGAAAATTGTTGCCATCGAAAGCAAAGCTCGCCGTAATCGCCGTAAATGGTTTACATTTATTAGTGGATGAATATTTTTCGTCGCGAATAGCGTCGCGCATCGTCGGCGGACTGGAGTAAGTGTTACCTACTGTGAGCAGCTATAGCGATCTCCAGCCATGGCAGCATGAGAGAAAGATTTCAAGTTCAGCTGGGCCAGTCAGTCAGTGGCGGCTATACGGCTATCGTCTAGGTTGGCAGTTCGCAGTCTGCATTCGAGCGCGTCGTTATACGGTTGGTGATAAAAACCGTCCGGATCGAGCAAAAAGTCGGTTGAAAATACTTCGGTGCAAGTGCAAATAATTGAAAATGGTGCAAACAGATACGTGACGAGAATTTATTAGTGAGGAAAGGAAATTGCTGCCGAGTGTGGTTTGGGCTATTCCGGGTTACAATTAGTGATATGACAGGTGAAATTTTCGACGAATAGTGATAAAAAAATCAAATTAAATTTTGAAACAATCAACTAGGCCGAAAATCTGCGTGGAATTTGCTTAAATGAAGAAGAATAGCTGATACAGTGAGGAATAATAGAACAGTGAAAATTTTTAACTAGATAAGAAAAATGGAGGTGAGCAAACGCTTTAAGCTAAACATCGTTGTTCCTGAGGATACACAAATATTTATTTTCCGGAGAGTTCTACGTATTTGCTATGAAAACAACACGTTAATTTTAAGATTACCTTTTTTCACAAACAAAATATTGCCACAATACAGGGTTTTTCATTTAAAAAAAATATTGGATGGAAATGCAAATTTTTCAAACAGTCGCAGATATTCAAAAATCACAGAAGTTCCAGCGAAAATTACTTAATAATCTCTTGGGAAGTTATAATTGTGTCCACAATACCATATAAAGCTCCGAAATAAGAAGACTGTACAAAAACCGATTGTTTTGCATTTCCTATACGTAAAACTTATTGGAGAAATCGAATCAAATGGGGCTGTCCCTATTAGATATTAAGCTCTTCACTGAGAAAGAGGCTTGAAAAACGTGACATTATGTGACAGTGAAAGGAAGCATTGGGAAAATTAACATTTCTTTTTGGAAGTGAGAGTTGCAACGGTTATTATAGGCAGAATTTTCGCTTAGCAGTGAATTTATTTGAAAAATTGACTGTGAATATTACTGAACAGTTAGCTGATAGCAGATTGGATTATAGCTGTACCTAAATTAGAAAAAAGGTAGAACAGCTTAATTTTTTTTATCAAGAATGGTTTTTGGAACCTTTCACTCGGAAAAACCGTTTTAATTCAAACTTCGAACAGTCTCAAACTTCGACCACTTCACAATAAAAACCGAATTATTAGTTTAATAAAAAGCATGATTATTATACATCATTTCGTTCCTTGGAATGTCCTTCATCCAGTGATGTATGGTTCTTTACTGTAGGCCCACTTCCGGGGAATCAGCAGGCGTTAAAAAAAGTGACTGTCGGTATTCAGACGGTTTGCCTATCTATCTCTTAGCGATTACGTTGATGTGTTCGGAGTTTGAATCAAAGCCGATTTCTAAATTCTCCTTGTTTTCGTGTACAAGCCTTAAATGCTTCATTCCGTATCGGAACTCGACTTTCGGTTTATTATACACAGACTTCGCAACCAACTGTTAAGTGTACAGGACAATTGCGAAGCTAGCGCTACGATCCTACTGACACTAACAGTTTCTCCCGAGCCGAGATTCGACCTACGACGACTGGCTTGTTAGGCCAGCATCGTACCTTGAGACCAGCTGGGAGAGTTTTCGTGTACAAAATGTGTTTAAATCTGTATAAATAGCACTTAATTGCAACAACAATAAAATAACCAACATGCTAAACCTCTAAGATCGATGAGAAAGTTCATTTTTTGTTGATTTTTTAGTGTTAGAAGTTACATCAAAGCTTAAGTCACAGACTAACAGACATAACACTTCGAACAATTTTTTAATAAAAACATCGTTCGGATGATTCAAGTACTTTACGTTAGTAACACTAGCACCATCTGCTGTCGTGTTCGCGCTGCGTCATGTTTTTCGACAACAGACGTAACACTGGAACCTAGCTCCATCGCCACAAAAAACGTTCATTTCAAATTTTCAATCGAATAACAGTCATCGCGCGAAAACGTCGTCTGGGGCGCTGTCATGCAATCTCATACATATTTTGTGGTTCCTCATTTGACACATGTAGTAACGCTGGCGCTGATGTCGAAAAACATGACGCAGCGCGAACACGACAGCAGATGGTGCTAGCACAGACTAACAGACATAACACTTCGAACAAATTTTCAATAAAATCATCGTTCGGATGATTCCAGTACTTTACGTTAGTAACACTAGCACCATCTGCCGCCGTGTTCGCGCTGCGTCATGTATTTAGACATCAGCGCTAGCGTTACTGCATGTGTCAAATGGGGAACCACAAAATATGTATGAGATTGCATGACAGCGCCCCAAGCGGCGTTGTCGTGCGATGACTGTTATCCGATTAGAAATTAGAAATGATCGTTTTTTTGTGGCGATGGAGCTAGGTTCCAGTGTTACGTCTGTAAGTCTGTGGTGCTAGTGTTACTAACGTAAAGTACTTGAATCATCCGAACGATGATTTTATTGAAAAATTGTTCGAAGTGTTATGTCTGTTAGTCTGTGGTATAACTTTTATGAGATTCAGTGAATCACATATTTTTTCTCACTCGGTTTGTAACTCCGCGTAAAAAAACAGAAAGTAAAGTTCAAATATTTTGTTTTTCTCCTTTGCTTTGGTACTGATTTCCTATCGGTTCATACGCAGTTGTATTAATTAAAATTAAAAAACCTAAATTAATCCTCCTAGCGGTCAGACTCAGCTTTTCTCATTCAAACTTATTTGTAAAAATAGATTTACATGAATGCTTAAATCCAATAAAGGTATTTATATTCACTCATTGGGTTCTAAAATATTGATGTTGTAATTGAAGTATAAAATATGAAATTTGACGTTATGTTAGTGCTTAAAAAATAGCGAAATTAAAGAAATTGCTCTTAATTTCGAACAATTTAATCACGAGCGATACCGGGAACGCTGAGCCCATATATATTGATCAAAGCAGGTATAGTGTTGAATAGTCTTTGAATTTCTTTTCTTTCCAAAACTTTTGAACAGCATATCAAATTGTTATGAAGTTTATTTGAAGGTTTGAGATTTTTTTTGTAAGATTTGGACCACTGCGACCATTATTTTGATCTTTTGTGGTATAAGTTTGAGATATGACTCGTTTGTATGACACTAGTAAAGTTCAAATGAGTCGTGTAATACTTGAGATAATAGACTTTCGTTGTTTTAACAATTTAATACATAACGGTTGCTTAAGTTTGATTACAATCAAATGAAAAGGGAACGTATAGGGCAGCCAAACTTTGAAACCACGTGTTCAATCATAATTCATCAGTTAACCCTCAACTAGCCCGTTCATCTGATATCAATATTATTCTAAGATAATGAAGTTTCGTGATTTTCACATTTCGATACATTACAGACGAAGTTACGGTCCGATTACAGCAAAATTCAATAGGGTGTTATGAGGCAACTAGACATTTCATTTGACACTAATTTTGTGGAAATCGGTTCAACCATCTCTGAGAAAAGTAAGTGAGTCCAAGTAGTCTTCGGAATATGTTTCTTTTCATAGCTGGATTTCACATTTTTAAACATAACAGGCAAAGTATTTATCCGTTTGCAAAAAAAAAAAATCAATAGGTTCTTATGGGACAACAAGACCTTCCATATGACACTAATTTTATGAAAATCGGTCCAGCCATTTCTGAGAAACATGAGTGAGATTAAATAGTCTCCAGAACACGTTTCTTTCCATAACTTCTGAACCACACGTTCAATCTTCATAAAATTCAAAAGTTAGGGGTTTTTTAGGTAGCCCGTTCATTTGAAACCATTTTGTAGTTTCTGAGATATTGATGTTTCGTGATTTTTACATTTTGATACATAACTTCTAAACTATAAATCAGATTACAATAAAATTCAATAGAGTCTTATAGGGCAACTAGACCTTTCATTTTCACAATTAATTTCATTGAAATCACGACATTCGGCCCTTTTGATACACGACATTCGGCCCTTTTGAGCACTTTTATACCTTTGGTTTTTGCAGTGATTGCTATACCTTTCTAGGAGAAAGGCAAAAAGTGAAATGATAGAAATGTATTTTTATTTCAACTTCAATCCTGAGCAAGGCCGCAAACATTGAAATAGTACAATATCAAATTTAAATGATGTTGAGGTCACATATTTTGATCGTAGCTATAGTTTTAAACAGTCTGCGCGTTACGTTTCTTTCTATAACTTTCAAACCACATGTTTAAATATTATGTTTAAGGGTTTAACTGCCCATTAATTTGAATTCAACTATGTTCATAGCGTCTGAGATATCAGAGCTAAAAGAGCCAAAACTAAAAGTTTGATTACAATTCGAAATTCAAAAGCAACTTAAGCGGCAAATAGACCCTTCATTTGACATCAAGATAGAAAGAATCGGTCAGACCATCTCTGAGAAAAGTGAGTGCGAAATAAAGGTGCACATACACACGTACACACCCACACACAAACATATACACCTATACATGCATACATGCAGAAAATGCTCGATTCGTTGAACTGAGTCGAGTAGTATATGACATTCGGCCATTTGGATCACTTTTCTACCTTTTAATTAGCCAGTGATCGTTGGGAGAAAGTCAATATGTTTACTTTCATTATGTGATTTCACATTTTTATAAAAAACGGACAAAGTTACAATCCGATTACAATGAAATTCAATAGCAACCTATGAGGCAACTAGACCTTCAGCCATCTCTGAGAAAAATGAGTGAGTTTAAACAACCTCAGGATAACTTTTCTTTACATAACTTTTGAACCATATGTTCAATCATAACGAAATTCAAAAGTTAAGGGTTCTGGGGATAGCCCAATCATTTGGAACCAGTTTTATTGGAATCGGTTGTGTGGTTTCTAAGATATTTATGTTTCGTGATTTTTACATTTTGATACATAACCACTAAACTAAAAATACGATTACAATGAAATTCAATAGCAACCTATGGCGCAACTGGACCTTTCATTTGCAATTAATTTAATGAAAATCGGTCCAGCCATCTCTGAGAAAAGTGAGTGAGAAAAAAAAGTTGCACATACATACATACAGAAAATGCTCAGTTCGTCGAAAGAAGTCGAGTGGTATATGACATTCGGCCATTGGGACCACTTTTATACCTTCGGTTTTTCCAGTGATTGCTATACCTTTCTAGGAGAAAGGCAAAAAAGTCGTTCGGTTAAACAATCTATTTCATCGTGACGAAGAAGTGCATTTGACGTATGTGAAGTTATCAACAATCCACTTGTACTACCTGTCTGCTCTTAGTTTTTGCTTGTCTGGGTTGTTCCTGCAGCTTATAGTATACAAAACAAGCATTATTTCTCGTACAAGCTCAAAGTACAATAGACCATTTTACGAACTGACAGGTATCACGGATCCTGCTGATATTGATGCTGCTTTTACGTGCGTTATGTCAGCGGTTCCGAGTTTTCTGTCAAAATTTCATTCATGAATTGAGTGCAAAAACGTCTCGTAAAAGATACGCAAAAAAAAGAATAAGGCATAGGCACCCGCACCAGTATTATTACCAAACCCGGAGTTAAATAGTAGTGACTTTAGCTTTTTCATTCAAATATTGACTGGTTTGTAACCAAAAAGTAAATAACAAAGGTCCTAAAAAATGATTATGTAACCTTAGATGGATAATATTTCACTTGAAACATGTGTTTAGAACATGGGATGCGAAATGACTAGTTTTCATATAAATAAATCGTAGTAGAATCTTAACCATTTGTTCACCTGAAATGGTTGTAATTAGATGCGGCTTATTAAATGTATAGATTCGACTCGACTTATTGATAGACTAGCTATGTACCCGATATTGCTCGAGATTCAAAATCAGGGTTGACATTGCGCAGGTCGATTCAAACGCGCCAGTTTTTCTTTGAGCTCGGAAACACATCCACATCCACAAAGTCGAAAAAAATACGGAATACGGTACATAACGCCTATCAGCGATCATTCATTTTTGTTCAAGTTACTCGACACGAGATGCGCAATGTCACCCCAGGTTTTGTTGTTGTAGTTATTTAGAAGTTACTGAGGTATATCAGTTTTCTATTGTCAGTTACTATTGAATCTATAATTTTGAACCGGACTGTAAGATGATCATTTTGCTAATCAAGGGCCAGTCTTAGGTTTGCTTTTCTGACCATTCTCTTATGTCAAGAAACCATGTTTGGTAGAGACAGGTCTAGCTGTTATGGAGGTATGATGGATCATACATTTAAATACACTCCCTCAGTCCCTCTTTATTAACCGTTATGTACTAGGCAATTTTAACACACGTAAGTACACGGCAGGGTACCCGGGTACCCACCAAGATAAATTGCTTCTTACTTCTTCAATTCTTGACCGATTTTCGATCTTGACCCGTCAAAAGATTGGAAAATTTGTCTATTTTTAGGACCTAAATAGCCATTGTTCCCCACATGGTTCCCGTAAATCCGGATCTCCGGGACCAGGTTCAAGATAAGAAATCTGCTCAAAAATGGCCATTTCGGACAGCTTATCAGATGGACTCAAAATAATTGAAAATCAACTACTAGAGTGGTTTCATGAATTTTGATACCAATGTTGTTCGGTTTTATTAACAAAAGTACTAATTTGTCTCACCGGAACATGCTCCCGAAGATCCGGATCCACAGGAACCAGATGTGATCACAGGTTCATGTCAGTCCCGGATTCTAAAAGTAGACAGATTTTCCAGTCTTTTGTCAGGCCAAGATTGAACATCGGTCAAGAAATGAAGAAGCAAGAAGCATTTCATTTTGTGGGTACCCGGATACCTTGCCGAGTACTTACGTGGTAAAAAAAATCGAAGACCCCCCCCCCCTTCGACCTCCCCTGCTGCTATAAACAGTCTGTAATGAAATATGGTTAATTCCCACTAGTTAGGAGCATTCCATAAGTTTCAGCTGGCTGAGTTGAGGCTATCCTTGTTTTTTCAAGCAATAAAGTGTGAAAAGGTACCCGGGTACCCTGCCGAGTACATAACGGTTAAAATAGATTTCAGAAGCTCTTGTCATGGCCAATTGATGGTTTTTGATTTAATTTTAAAAGATCAGTCGATCAAAGCGGATTGGATGTTTTGAAGTGCTTCCCTAGATATATTCGCTCGAAAAATTAAGAATTGCTAGAAATGCAACATAACTTGATTTAGATATTTATAGAATATCTTATAATAAAAGAAACAACGTTGGTTTATTGAAAGGTTTTTGAAGTTTCCGTTTTCACCATCTTAAATTGAACCCTAGCGCTGAACATCATGTTTTGGTCTCTGGAAATTATCTCTCAACCTTTTTTTTTAAGTAGAAAAACCCTTTTTTCTTAAGTAGAAAAACAAGCTTAACCTAGCAAAACTTTTGGACATCAATTTTCGAGTTTAGGACCGCTTCCCGGTTCTGGAAATACTAATGTTAGAGTGCTTTATATTTTTTCAGCTTTTCACAACTTTCTGAAACCCAATGTGCCGTGTCAAATAATTTTTTTTTCTTCATCTAAGTGTCAAATAAATTATATGTGAAGAAAAAAAAAATTCTGGAACCCGGGAACCGCTATTTTGAAACTCAAAATGACATAAGTTTTCAGTCTCTGGGCATAATCCGGATCGCAGAAATATCAATATTAGGGAGAACTCAAACAATTTCCGTAGGTTTACTTCAAGTTTCCCAAAAAACGGAAGTCGCTATCATGGGTTCAAAAATAGCGTTGGTCATCGATATTTGGTCCCTGGACGTCTTCTCGTTTCGGAAGGAACCCTTTTCCATGTCACAGGGTTGTCGTAGATTTTTTGAAAGCTGGATTTTTCTTAATTTTAATATGTCGTCGGACACCGATTTACCGTTTCTTGGCGTGACCTTGGCTCCAAAAATGGCCGAAACAGCGAGCCCAAAAAGCCTCCAAAATACGCCTCAGTTTCAGCTATGAGCTCCTCATTTGAATAAAAATGTTTACCGGTGAGCAATCTCTTCAGATTAGGTAGAAATTAATAGTCGCTGGGGACAGATCTAGTGAATGCGGTGCCTGAGGAACCAATTCGAAGTCAATTTCATGCAATTTTGCTTGTTGTGATAATAAAGCCCTCTTTTCTTTTTCAAATGCGGTCGTTTTTCAGCGATTTCGATTTTCAATCGATCTAATAATGATGAATAGTATATTCCGGTTATGGTTTTACCTTTTTCAAGATAGTCCACTAATATTATGCCATGTGTATCCCAAAATACGGGGGTCATAACCTTTTAAGCCCATTGTTGGGTTTTTGGACGTTTCGGAGCACTTTGGCCCTGTAAAACTCACGATTTTGCCTGTTGCGTTGACTGAATCCTTGGTCGGCTTACATGAAAATAATAAAAAATTCGGGAAGTCGTCACACGTATTCGTTTTTGGTCCACTATGAGCAAGCGCGGTACCCATCGTGCAGAGCTTCTTCTTGCCCAAAACTGAATGCACGATATTGCCCGCGCGTTCCAATGACATGCCTACAGCTACTTCTCTCAATTTCAATTTGGGATTATTCAACATCCTATCATGGATGTTTTCGACGATTTCTGGTATATTGATTTCTTTCAGGCGCCCTGATCGTTCAGAATCAACTGTGCTCGTACGGCCACAACGAAACTCGGTAAACCACTTTTGATCTGTTCCAATCGACAGTGCAGCGTCATTTGAAGGATCAAGTTCGACGAAAATTGTTCACATACGTGAATACTAATGCTATTTCTTGGGGGAGCTCCGTAGCCGCAAGGCCACAGAGTCCGCTTTAGTAAGCGGGTGGTCGAGGGTTCGAATCTTAGTAGAATCATACCATTTGGTTGTCAAAAGGACTTTAGCATGGGTTCATCCTCAGGCTCCCCACCACGTACCCTTCCTTTAATCTGAATTCTACAGTACCCCTGTTGACTCGCCTTCTAACAAAAATAAGTTCCTATCATAATAAAACTGGTGTGAGTAACATATGAAAGTACTCTCCAGGGATTTGTAATTAGGTGATATTGTTAGGATGGACAGAGGCTCCGTATAGTAGAGCAGTAAGCTTGAAACGGAGGGTAAAACCACAGACAGACGTCCAAGCAAGAACAAAATTGATCGAAAATTCCATGTAAAGTACAGAAAACACTTGGGCAATGTCCCAATAGACCTAGACAATAGACCTAATCTCTGGTCGCAGTGATGAGTTCATACAGAAAAAAAGCCATTTCTTTGAATTTTCAGGTACTTATCAGACTGCATAGTACGTCTATGACCACCTCCTTTGTAAAAGAATATGCCATATGCCATAGTTTAGTGTAAATCGGTTCAGGTATTTGTGCGTTATTATTTGCTATAGTTTGCTCCGGGACCCTCCACGATTGTCGCCGCGCGTGAACGAAAGTCGAGCTAATTTGTATGCTTCTCTGATGATGACGGCAAGGTGGCGAAGGGTAAAGCAATGTTTTTCAATATCCTTGTATGGTCCTGCCATCTGATCTTCAATATTCTGCACGATGTAACCTGGGAGGGAGAAACGAATACTACACTCAAAACAGAGAACACGCACATGCGTCGTTTTGCCTTTCTCCTAGAAAGGTATAGCAATCACTGAAAAAACCAAAGGTATAAAAGTGCTCCAAAGGGTCGAATCTCGTATATCAATCGACTTAGTTCGACGAGCTGAGCATTTTCTGTATGTGTGTGCGTGTATGTATGTAACGGTCTCCCAATCTCACTCGATTTTCTCAGAGACGGCTGGACCGATTTTCATGAAACTAATTGCAAATGAAAGGTCTAGTTGCCCCATAAAACCGTATTAAATTTTATTGTAATCGGATTTTTAGTTTCGAGGTTATGCATCAAAATGTGAAAATCACAAAACTTCATTATCTCAGAAACTACAGAACCGATTTGAACAAAATTGGTATCGAAAGAACGGGCTTGTTTTTTTGAACCATTTGTTATATAATTTTATAATGATTAGACAAGTAGTTCAAAAGTTAGGCAAAGAAACGTGTTTCAAACACTGTTTAAACTACTCACTTTTCTCAGAGATGGCTGGACCGATTTTCACAAAATTAGTGTCATATGGAAGGTCTTGTTGCCCCATAAGACTCTATTGAATTTTATTGTTATTGGACTTTAACTTTGTCCGTTATGTATAATAATGTGAAATCAGGCTATGACAAGAAACATGTTTCTAAGACTGTTTGGACTCACCCACTTTTCTCAGAGATGGATGGACCGATTTTCACAAAATAAGTTGCAATAGAAAGGTCTAGTTGCCTGATAAAACCCTTTTTAATTTTATTATAATCGGACTGTAACTTTGTCTGTTATGTATCAAAATGTAAAAGTTATGAAACTCCATTATCTCAGAAACTACACAACCGATTTGAACAAAATAGGTACCAAATGAACGGGCTGTCTTTAAAACCCCTAAATAACGAATTTTATGATGATTGAACATGTAATTCGAAGGTTATGAAAAGAAACGTGTTCAAAAAACTTTATCAAATTCACTCGTTTTGCCAAAGATGGCATCACTGATTTCAACAATCTTAGTTTTAAATTGGAGGTTTAGTTGCTTTATTGATACTCATTTAATTTGATTATAACACTGGTTGACAAATTCGAAAAAAATGCTGCTCTAAAGCTTATAATGTTGCCCTAGAAAGAAAAAAAATTCACAGGAAAATAATTTTTCATTTTTTCTTAGTTTGACCTTCGGGGCAACACTTGTGTTGACCAGTGCAATCGGACTTTTATTTTATCCATTATGTGTTAAATTGTAAAAATAATGAAAATCTCTTCTTTCAAAGATTACACGACCTATTTAAAGAAAACAGGTGTCACAAATTCGGATTTCAAAATGAAGTATGAAGTTGATTTCTGGTCTCTGAGCATCATCCCGGGTACTGAAAAACTCACATTGGGTAATGTTTGTCCCTTTTAGACTGGTAGAAACCGGAAGCTACTGTCTAGAAATTTAAAATGGCGTCTGAAGATGATTTCTGGCCTCAGGGTATCATACCGCTTGCCCAAATCGTATTGGATGATATTTGTCACTTTAGGCTGTTGATTGGAAACTGTCGCCATCTTCGCCATAGAAATACCCAGATCAGGCAATTTTAAGATGGATTTTATGATTATCATGCAACCAGATATGGTCATATGGATTGAAAATTGGGTTTTAGGTCGGATTCTGGCCACTGGGTATAATCCAGGTTTCAAGAGCCCACATTGATTGGTATTTGGCCATTAATTGGATGCCTCTCAGAAACGATCAGTAATATCAACTGCGTTAAAGAATTACAATTTCACTGATGAGATCATTCAAATTAATGTATAAGGAATAACATTTAATTATACATTATTTGAAATCTACTGACTAACGTTGACTTAAAGAATCTGAATATTTATAGGCAGTATATGAGTACAAATCGATTATACCACAATCAAAAACAAAATCGCATCATATAGTTGAAAGAATTTAATGTTATTTGCATGTATATGTGTTAATTTATATTCATATCGTCGGTTTCGTGCAACGCTGGCACAACTCAAAAACATAGTTTCGAGAAAAACGCGTTTGAAAATTTGCGTCGAAAATTTATTTTTCGATTTTCAAGAAAACTATAAAGTTTAAGATTACCAATCCTTATTTAACATTTTTGGGTCTATTATGCACATATTACGTGCTCACGTTGTACAAGTTAAAACCTTATTTTTACTAACTTTATGGAGAAATTTCGATTCGTGCAGCAACGGCTTCATAACCCTGGAATTTTTGTGATTTTCGAAATGGGATTTCGTGTGATGAAACTTTACAGTATTTGGCATCGTTTGCCATCAAAAACTCAATAATGCAAAATTTTGAGTTGTGCCAGTGTTGCACGAAGCCGATGATATGTTAAATTTTAAATGTTCGGTATAGTTGTGCTGTTGGCTACCAAAAATTTGTTGTTTAGAATGAATAACAAATCCAGCAGAAATAATCAAGGTGTATTTTTTAAGTGTTGGAGTAAATCTATTTTAACAAATTATAAGTTCGAAGGAGAAAGGCTAGATCTCACCGCTAGGTGGATTAATTTAGGTTTTTTGATAACGTGTAACTATCTTCTTGCTGTAACGCACGCATGACTCAAACGAAGTATTAAGTAACATCAGGAATACAGAATTTGCAATTTTGCCTGCAAAACACAAATTTTTCGAGTCTATGTTTTTTCAATTTGCCGTTGTATAAAAGTTTCTTCGGAATTTTGAGTTTATATATATATTTGCGCACGCAGATTTTCTAAAAATGTGTGCGAGAGCATAATCTGTGAGGCAGATTTTTCGGGGTTTAGTGCAGTTGCAAAAATTTTACAATCCTGCATCTCACTATTTTGTGAAACGAGAATCAACATTCGACCGTGATGAAGTGTGTTCGAAATTGTAACCAAAGTCTTCCAGAAAAGTAAATTTCCAGTAAATCCAGAAAAGCGCAAGATTAATAATCGAAGTACGCTAACATGATTATTGCTGAAAGCTTATGAAACTTATTATTTTACGTGAAAATAAACCAAATATTTTGTGAGACGACAATAAATACAAAAATCGTTTGCGAGGAATATTTTTTACCTTTCTGTTATAACAATACTAATAACAAAAAAATTCTTTTTTTCCCTTGGTTCAAATTGACAGTCAATGACAGCTCATTCTGGTTCATTTTGACACTCACACAGCTTCGTATCCGTTTCTCCCTCCCGGGGTGTGACCATCTTATTTTCAATATCCTCATACGGTGCTGACATCTATCTTTAAGTCATCAGATGGCAGCACTAACCGTTGTACAGGTGTCGTGTACAAAATGTATGAAAAAACTGGAAGTCAGGTATCTTGTTCTAGTCATCTTTGCTAATGCGGAGAATTGATAGCAAAAGTGGAACGAAAAGAACGAGAGAACTGGTTCACTGATCTTCTGATGCTATATAGACGCAGCTTCCTTTAAAGCACTAACTCTTCTCATCAGCCCATCAGGTGATCGTCTGGCAGACTTCATAGTCTCCAAACTAGGATGAAATGTTAGGCTTGTGCTTCACGATACGCCCAAATCGGCCTTCATGTTTTCCATCAGCCGTCATTGAATCCGATTTGACAACAGGATTGTCATTTTTTCCCTCTTCAAAAAAAAAAAAAATACCGAGGTTGAAACCCATATAATCGAGCATCTATGACAATATCGTTAATTCTGTCGTGCTTTGTATTGGTTTGATTCAAAGGTGACATTGAAATGATTGACAAGTAGTGAACAATCAACAGCAAATTACCTCATAGTAGTGTAGTAAATCAATTCATAAAAACAGACAGGGTATTATGCATATTTGATGTTTTTTTGCAAATAGATGATTTTTTTGGCTTAACATTAGTCTACTTATTACAAGTTATTTTATACATTTTCTCGACTAAACTTAAATAATACACAATTCTTCCACGTTCAATACAATCAGGTTTTTTTACGCGGGGAATACATACTTCGTGAAAAACCTCGTTAATTAAAAAATCCGCTTGAAAATCGCGCTATTTCAAAAACGCGCATGAAGTATACCACCAAGAAAGGCTTTATAAAGAACCCGAGACGCTCTACGACCAGTATTTAAAATTGTCCTTTTCGACGTTCATTTTGTATGTCTCGGAGGGCGGTAGATTTACTCCAGGCGGTAGTATTTTACTCAATGAAAATTAAATCGGAATTTTTTTTTAATGAGCGTTGTATTGTGTAAAAAACCACGTTAATTAAAAAATCCGTGTAATAAAAACCTTGTACAAAAATCCGCGAAAAAAATCGCGTATAAAACCTGACTTTATTAAAAATATTGTGAGCAATGTAGTAGGCAATTATTACATTTGGTCAATTTTACCATCCTCAGGTGTCGCTATTTATTGTGATGTTGGCGATGAGTGTAGTGCATGGAGACTACACTTCACATATGAAACCAATGATCGGTGGCAGCTTCAGTAAAACTCCAATGTTGCATACTGGTTGGCCATTGAAGCACAGCCTTGCATCGGCGGCACTAAAACCGTACATGGTACAGTTGCGAAGCGGCAGCCGATTGGCTCCGGTCGCAGTCCGGCCACTTCCGGGTATAATGATGAGGTCTTTTATGTCTTATTGGCGAATAACCAGCACTATACTAAAGCTTAAATCTCACTTTTAGTTTGAAGCGTCCGGTGAAATCCGTTCTGAGTCCAACATATTCCCTACTCAAGGCTCCGCTGATGAAACGACCAATTATGGGATCACCCCATACGTCTTACGTGTTGAACCTGAATTTGAAACACAAACTCAATGGTTCTCCACCGGTCCCCAAAACGGGAGGCATAGTTTTCGAGAAAGTTAAACCGGTAGCATCGAATATGAATTGTTGAAAAATCAATTGAAATGTATATTTTATGAATTGCAGCTGGTATCACAGTCAAGCGGACTTTTGACATCTCCCAAAGATGGTGCAATCCATACAATTCCCGCTCCGAATCTGGCAGGCAGTCACGGAAATACAGTGCATCAACTGCAAATCACTTCATTAGATGACAATAATCATTTAGAAATTGATATCCACAAACCGACTAAGCCGGCACTGCCAACCAAGAGCACGTTTGTCCCCAAACCTACATACGCTGCCATATCGACGGTGAGTTTTATTTTTCTATTTCATAGGTTCACTATGCGCCGTATGCAGGTAAGAGTATGGTGGAAAGGATCATTACTCTGTTCAGTGTAGCATGAAATCACACTCATAAGCACCCGCCAACTGTTAGCTGTGCCTTTTACAGTAGTAATGAAAGTGAAAAAGTTATGCTGCGGTGAATGATTCAAATTTCCGAACATCTCTCTTTGTTTTGTTTCTACTTCATTTGTATTTGTAGCCATCGATTACAACATTCCGTCACCAAGCGCCCTATCTCGCGGGACCAGCGCACCACTATCAAGTCAAAGAAGAGCACAGCAATGACGTTACACTGAATGATCCTTTTTCCGGAAAGAAAACATATTTTGCTCCTGATCCTGATCCATCTCTTCCTAGCAAGTCACTACCACCCACCCAAGATCCTCTAAGCGAGCCAAGTAACGGGAAATACCCACCGGGTGATCTTATGATACAGGCTCAAAATCAAGCCCAGTTTCTATCACAGTTTAGCACAACGCCTTTGAAGCAGAAACCATTTTATGGCATTGCTACAGCCGCGCCACAACCAGGATACGGCATTCCATTAGCCACGCAACCGCAACTGCAACAGCACATCCTTCAACAGACTTCGATGCTACAGGGGATGCCTTTGTCTGTTAGTAATTTCATGACGACAACATGCAGATTTACTTTTGATGAAAATAAAATCTTTACATTTAATTCCAGTTGTACAATCCAACTTATCTCGTGACGCAGTCAAATAATCTCTTCAATAACCACCAGCAGCAACTGCAAACGAATTTGTTCAAACCGGAGACAAACTTCCTCGGAACAGTACCAGGGCCGCAACCTGCACAAGGAAACGTGTTGTTCAATTCTTACTCGTACAAACACCCCGAACCAGCAGCTAGCGCGGGTCAAATTCTGGCCGCAACACAAGATCAACTGCACGAACTTCAGTCTGCCGTTAGTCAGATACAGTTGAATGATTTACAGCAGCAACAGTCGCATGATGTTCCAACCTACGCCCAACTTGTTGGACACGAAAAATTTGAACTGCACCAGCAGCAAATTCCTCAGCAGAGCCAACTTGAACAGCAATTACAGCAGCAACTTATTGAACAACAAGAGAAGGCCTCACAACATCAGCTCACCGAATCTGAGATTGCAAATCTACTGAACTATGGTACCATTAACCTGCACAATCATTTATCACCTAACGACTACTACCACTACCAGGTTGATCAAGAGCAGCAGAACTCTTTCCATCCTCAACTCCAGCAGTCTCAGCAAAAGCAGCCATTGTCATTCTATGAGCTATCCGAACGTCAGCGAGAAAACGAGAAAATCCTAGCCCAAGCCCAACAAGATCTCTTCCAACAGCAGCAGCAGCATCAACATCCTTATCAACAGCAACAAACCGAGTCATCACAGTCACCACAAACTACTGACTACCTGCTTGCATTCCAGGAGCACCAGCAGGCGGTCGCAAACGCTCTGGGACTGGGCAGCGACGCTCAGAACAGTAAGAGAGCGACCGCCGAGACCGCCGAAAGTTCCACAAGTCCTCTTCGGATATTCGTACCGGACAGCGAGAGTGACTATCCCAATAGTGTGAGTATAAGCCTGTAGATATAAACGATTTTTCAATAATTCCTCTGGAAACTTCTGAAGTTATAATTTCAACCTACGTTTTTACTACATTGTGGTACATTTTGTAAAAACTAAATTGAGCTTGTAAATTGGGATACACCACAGACTAACCGTCGTAACACTGGAACCTAATTCCATCGCTACAGAGAACGATCATTTTGAGTTTCTAACCGAATAGCAGTCATTGTGCGACACCTCCGCCGCAATCTTGCAAATCTAACACATTTTTGTGGTTCCCGAATTGACAATAACACGTACGCTAACGCTGCTGTAGACAGCAGATGGTACTAGTGCTATCTACGTAAACTACTCTTGAATTTGCTCAAAGTGTTATGTCTGTTAGTCTGTGGATATATTTCCAAGGTAGTCCTCAGACTCACAAAAGTCGCTTTTTGCGTGGGGAATACGTGCCGCGTAAAAAAAAACCGCGTAAATTTTGGAATCCGCGAAAAAAAATGCGTAAATTCCGGAATCCGCGTAAAAAATCCGCGTAAATTCCGGAATCCGAGTGAAGAGAAACCGAAATCCGCGCAAAAAAAATACCGCGTAAATTCCGGAATCCGCGTGAAAAAAAAACCGCGTAAATTCCGGAATCCGCGTAAAAACCGCGTGAAAGGTGACCTTAGTGTATTTTAGATACGATTGGCTCATTTCTCAAACACAGACATCAAAATCAATCGATTTCACATAAAGAACCATTTGGGGAGCTGTGTAGCCGCAAGGTTACAGAGTCCGCTTTGCGAATAGTCGTGGGTTCGAATCTTAGTAGAATCAGGCCATTCGATGTCAAAACTCGACTTGAAGTATGGGTTCATTCTCAGACTCCCCACCACGTACCCTTCCTTTACGCTGAAATCTATAACACCTCTTCGTGACTTTCTCTTAACAATATATACATTCATGGAGAAAATAATAAATACACTTGCAGTGTTGGATAATTTTGACGTTGACTAACGTCTATATCGAAGTTAGGCCCCTGAATTTGAAAATCTAGTAATTCAACCAGGGAAAACCAGAGAAAAGTGGTCAGGTTTTGAGCGCTTATTTTGCAGTCATCTATAATCAGGTTTTCGAGGTTTTGGCATCAATCGATCAGAAATTCTTTTACGGTTAAATTTATGTAACAAAAACAAACTATTGTTTGAGATACACTATTGAAAAATTGGTAATTAATATCGATTGTCTAAATCATACCGCGCAGCCAATCACTACCTCTCTTCCCAAGCACAGTTGACACTAACGGATACAATCGATCTGACTTTGTTGTTATTGTTGTTGTCACTTTCTGTTTCCGATGTTTATGCTGCTGCTAGCGGAAAAAACCTTGCAAATATGCATCTTTTTGTTGGTGTTAATTTTACGACAGCGGCCGGCGCCCCATCATTCTGATTCCAAAACCGCACCAGTGACATGCGGACGCTAGGTGATAGCAGCTGAAAGGAGGAAATACAAAATAGTACCGGTCATCTCGTGCCGGTTTCACCCGTAATGCTGGTGGCTGTTAGTAGTAAATGGCTACTGCAAAACACTTAAATGGCTGGAATTCTGGACGGACTAAACAGGAAACTATAATCGGCAACTGGCACCTTTTGGTGCCTCGAAATTTTGGTACAAAAGCGGCTAATTGAATTTCCTGTTTTACCAAATGCTGCTGCTAGCGGAAAAAATCTTGCAAAAATGCATGTTTGTGTTGGTGTTAATATTATGACAGCGGCCGGCGCAGCTTTCAAGAAACATTTGTCTCTACCATTCCATCATCTATGTAGCCCCTCCCTCTTTCTATTTATCTGACGAAGCCTTGGTATAAAACGTATCGTTCGAACATTTCACCCCATCAGTTTCATTACTAAACCGTACCGGATACATACGGACGCTCGGTGTTAGCAGCTAAAAGGAGGAAAAACAAAATAGTACCGGTCATCTCGTGCCGGTTTGACCCGTGATACTGGTGGCTACTGCAAAGTACTAAAATGGCTGGAATTCTGGACGGAAACCAGTAAACAAGAAATCGGCAACTGGCACCTTTTGGTGCCTCGCAGTTTTATAATAGAAGCGGTTAGTTGTATTTTATGTTTTACAATTGCTGTTGCTAGCGGAAAAAAAACCTTGCAAAAATGCATGTTTATGTTGATGTTAATTTCACGACAGCGCTAGGTGTTAGCAGCTGAAAGGAGGAAAGACAAAATAGTACCGGTCATCTCGTGCCGGTTTCACCCGTTATGCTGGTGGCTTTTAGTAGATTAACCAGAAAACAACAATGTAATCGGCAACTGGCAACTTTTGGTGCCTCGAAATTTTGTTACAGAAGCGGCAAATTGAATTTTCTGTTTTACCAAATGCTGCTGCTAGCGGAAAAAACCTTGCAGAAATGCATGTTTGTGTTGGTGTTAATATTATGACAGCGGCCGGCGCAGCTTTCAAGAAACATTTGTCTCTACCATTCCATCATCTATGTAGCCCCTCCCTCTTTCTAATTATCTGACGAAGCCTTGGTATAAAACGTATCGTTCGAACATTTCACCCCATCAGTTTCATTATTAAACCGTACCGGGTACATACGGACGCTCGGTGTTAGCAGCTAAAAGGAGGAAAAACAAAATAGTAACGGTCATCTCGTGCCGGTTTGACCCGTGATGCTGGTGGTTACTGCAAAATACTAAAATGGCTGGAATTCTGGACGGAAACCAGTAAACAAGAAATCGGCAACTGGCACCTTTTGGTGCCTCGCAGTTTTATAATAGAAGCGGTTAGTTGAATTTTATGTTTTACAATTGCTGTTGCTAGCGGAAAAAAACCTTGCAAAAATGCATGTTTATGTTGATGTTAATTTCACGACAGCGCCAGGATGTTAGCAGCTGAAAGGAGGAAAGACAAGATAGTACCGGTCATCTCGTGCCGGTTTCACCCGTTATGCTGGTGGCTTTTAGTAGATTAACCAGAAAACAACAATGTAATCGGCAACTGGCACCTTTTGGTGCCTCGAAATTTTGTTACAGAAGCGGCAAATTGAATTTTCTGTTTTACCAAATGCTGCTGCTAGCGGAAAAAAACCTTGCAAAAATGCATGTTTGTGTTGGTGTTAATATTATGACAGTGGCCGGCGCAGCTTAAAGAAACATTTGTCTCTACCATTCCATCATCTATGTAGCCCCTCCCTCTTTCTAATTACCTGACGAAGCCTTGGTATAAAACGTATCGTTCGAACATTTCACCCCATCAGTTTCATTATTAAGTCAACGTCATGCGGTCGTGTCTTGAATACCACCCTCCTACTTTTTCATATTTGCGCAGTGGTTTCAATTGTTGTATGATGTTACGTCATTACGATCTGCAGATACTCTTTTTAAAAAAAGAACGGAGAAATAACTGGAGAAATTTCTTTGTCGGTGATTCCGAAAATTTTTTGCGTGAGTTAGTGTTTTTAAAGTGGTGAAAAAAATAAATACAATATTGAAATATAAATTGTGATTTCAGAGAAAAATTAGAATTTTGCGCTCTAACTGACAACCGCAACTGACAACCGAAAATGACAATCTCAGACAGCACCGATAAAAATGCGACTCAAGAGCTTGTTTGTCAAAGCGTATGCACTCTTAATTCACTTCAATTGAAATTGAATAAATAGCATTGACTTATAGCGAATTTCTTTATTCCACTGTGTGCGCTGACATATTTTACAGTGCGCTTCGGGCAGCATGGCAGGACAAAACTGGGTCAAAATCGAGCAAATAAAGAAGGGTTTTGACAGCAGTGAGTGCGCTTCCAGGTCAAAACGAGGTGAGCTGGTGGAATAAAATAATTCGCTATTAGTACCGCCTTGATTTCTTGCCCTTGACTATGCAGCAGAGCCGCATTGATATGGTTTGCAATCAGAATGTTCTACGAAAAAAACTAGTTATAATCCATTATTTGATGTTGCTTAAACAGTATGCAATATAACATAGTTTTCACAAAAAAATGACCTTCTGTGCTTCGACGAGTTGAAGTTCCGGACTTCGTTAGTATTGTTATAGTTCGACCATTTGGAGCTGTTTGCAAAATACTGTTTCGATATTTAATGGTCCCATGGCGTTGTCTCCGCTCTAATTTCGAGGTCAACCAACTTGTCACATAACTTTGGCGTTTGGCTCATGGCTTAGCCTTTGGGGTCTAAAAATACAAAACTGGCTTAACAAGCTAGTCGCCGTATGTCCGAGTCCCGGTTTGGAAGAGACTGTTAGTGTCAACAGGATCGTCGCGCAAGCCCCGACATTGTCCTGTATACTAAATTATTGGCTGTAAAGTTTGTATCCAATAAACAGAAAGGTAAAGTTTCGACAGGGAAACATTCGTACCAATGCTTTGCTTATGGCTCAAAACTTTCAGTGTTAAAAATACTTTTCTTAACATTGTTTCGTTGAAGGGTCCAATTAGGCTTTAGGCAACCCCTTCTAATTCAGATAATTGTAATGCTATTTGTTCGATTCTCGGATACATAGTGAAGCTTTTCACATCGACAGGAAGGCTGAAAAAATTACGAAACAATTTACTATTACCTTCTCTTTATCTCGGCGAAGAAAAAGGAAAAAAGACTGTGGGCATCAGTTTCATACAGAAAAAAATTAGTCTTATGAATACCACATTATTTTTTCAATGTTCACGGAACTAAAATCACTAAAATTACCAGTTAACATCATCTCATTCTATGTTTAAAATTTACTTCTAGCGAAAATCCGAAGCTTCTGAGCCCTACCGCTGAACGAAATTCGAAGGCCTATTTTCCGCATAACTTCTACTGGCTCCAGCTCGAGAATTCCTAAGCTCCAAAAAGTCTTGTTTTGGAAATTTGTTTACTTGGATAACATAAATGTTTTCTAGTACCGCAAAAGCGTACAGCGCATTGTTACTTTGTCTGTTACTTGCGTCTTCAAAAATGAGCTTTATTACTATCATAACATGTAGCGTTATTACTACCATAACATGTTAGACATAATTGTCCCACGACTTTTATTTTATATATCATGGCATTGTTGTGATAAATACATCAAATCGACAAAAGCATGCGAACTTGAACAAACCAGTATGTCGCCGTACCATGTTCACTAACCGATCTTAAAATAGGCGAAATGATGCCCATCGCTGATGGCAATAAATCGTACATGCCTTTGATGATGAATATGATATTCTTTGCTCGATCAAGACAAACGAATACCTAAGAAACAAATAAAAAGAGTCTAATTAACTAATGAGGTGTAGAGGTGTAGAGAATAAAACTTATTCGGATATTTTTGTATTTCAATTACGAACATTTTACTATCCCCAGTTGAACGTGTATCGATTGCTATTCCTTACAGCACTTTTTTACCAGTGTTTGAGATGTATGACAGTTGCGGGTGTTGCTTCTTCTTTTTCTTGAAAATAGCCTGCATTCTAATTTTTTTGTGAACGGACAATATACAAAACAATCCAAAAAGCTTTATTTCTTTACATATCGTTAGCAAAGTGACGTTTTACGTTACAAAACTCACTTTCAATATTTTGTGGCTTGTCCTTTGTTTTGTAAAACCATATTCAATCTTCGTGGTATGTTTACCAACCTGGTTCCAGCAAAGTGTTCGCGTTAGTAACACTAGCACCATCTGCTGTCGTGTTCGCGCTGCGTCATGTATTTCGACATCAGCGCCAGCGTCGCTGCATGTGTCAAATGGGGAACTACAAAATATGTATGAGATAGAGTGCCTGTAAATATATAGAGTGGCGACACTGTCGAAATTGGAATAATAATTGGAATTATCTGTCAGTGTCATTCCAATTAAGCAAACAACCTATTAAACACGTGTGGGGAAAAGAGAGAGGATGTTCAGTGTTACCAGCGTTTAGTTATATATAGGCACTCTAGTATGAGATTGCATGACAGCGCCCCAGACGACGTTTTCGCGCGATGACTGTTATTCGATTGAAAATTTGAAATGAACGTTTGTTGTGGCAATGTAGCCAGGTTCCAGTGTTACGTCTGTTAGTCTGTGCTGAAATTATGCAATAAGACAACTAGCGACCTCTGACAATAGTTTCATTTCATGAAGAACAAGAGGAACCCGGAATGAGTTGAAATTATGACTAGTTCTAATAAATCCAAAATACATCTTTAAATCAAATTAAGACTCAGTGGACAATTAACAAATAAAATAATTATAATTGGAATGTAGGGCTTGAAAAACCCTAGATATTGATATTTTTTGGTTATATATTTTTAGTAACACTGACAAGCGCTTACCGAAAAATCAAAATTTTTCATGAGGGCTAAAAGAAAAAAAGAATTTCTAGAAGCCACTTGTCACGTCCTGTCCTAGGCTAGAATATCCTGATTGATTTGGTTTCATTTTCTATCCTATTCAGGTCAAAGCCCAAAAGCGTATGGATGAGCTGAACTACGAATATGCGGAAGACGACGAGGTGGCCAATCTGTATAACACGGAACCGAACGTCAAGCAGGATAGCATCAGCCGATTGGATGCCGATCAGCTGGAAGAAGTGCCTGTTGGTGAGGACAATACTAGTACCATAAGTGCAGAACTGGGCAATACCGATGATGAAAGTGAGATTTATCGGCAATATAGCAATCATCGGCTAGATTAATATCCTTCAGTTTCCAGAAAGCTTCTTGTTTTCTGCGGTGCTAAATAATATGCATTAAAAATGCATAATAAAACTCAGCTGGTAAAGTTGGTAATTAGTACTATTCGTAAGACAGATTTACAATACTGACCATCGCCACTATTAGAGCTTATTACTTCATCGTTTCCAGTCGATCTACTTTCAAATAAATAAAGCGATGATTGAAAGGTAGTACTAAATACCAGTGTCTCAAGTGCAAAGTAAGTTTGTCTCCAATCTCTGGTTACCAACTCCTGTTCTATAGCTGTAGCTCGTGGCCAATGAATTAATTTATTTTATTTATTGATTGATATACTACTGAAAAAGTTTTTAAACTAAATTATTTTCAATAAAAAACTCAAAAACCATTGTGTTTCGGTTTTCTAGGATTTTTTTTCACATACCGAACAAACAGAATCAACTCTAGGGTTCCAGTATTAGGGCTCACACACTTCGGATACTTCGTCTTCTTCTTCATTCTGTGCGGACTGTCTCCTGACAGTTCACAAAAATTTGGGCTAGTGGCTAGCGACTATATGCCACATTGGATACGTTGCGGCTGCGTTTGCGGTAATTTGACAGTTAGCCCATACATTTTCTGTCAAATCAACGTCAATGCAACGCAAACGTATCCATTGTGCTGGGCTTTTACGTCTGTTAAGCCTGTAGTACACTCTTTGACCGAGCGTCAAATATTTGTCACTTTTTGACAGATAAAAATTTGGTCAAAGATAATTATTTGTCACTCTCCAATTTTAACATGGGGCAAACACGGGCAAACAACAACCATGATGTCAAATAAATTTGACCATTATATCAGCAGGTCAAATATTTGACCATTAGACAAAGAGTGTACTACAGGCATATTACAGGGTGGCAACGTGAAAGTAATACACTTTATTTATATCATAAAACTCAAACCAGTTTTTTTTCTTTTCGGAATCGATTCTAATAACATCTATAAGTAGTAAAATTACAATGTACTTAGTTGAGTTCAAATCTTTCACCTTTATGTTTGATAACGGTTCGTAGACACTTTTCGAAGTCATTGCAAGCCGCACCTTGTTCGGCTTTTCGTCCCAAATTTTCACCAAACGTTTTTCAAATGTGTCCAAACTCAAATGCCTAACGTCGTTCAACTTTCCTAGTAACCCCAGATACTGAAGTTAAGCGGATTCAAAGCGGTGACGATGCAGGCCATTCAGATGAACTGATGGAACAAGACAAATTCTGCTTACGCAATTTCTGAACGATCAAATGCCTCATGCGCTGGTGCTTAATCCTGTTGATAGCGAAACTGTCTTTCTCAAAACACATTTTAGCGCAAGGATGCAAATGGCCTTTGATAACGTTTTGCAAGTATTACTCCTTGTTTATTTTCACACCCCTGTCGATGAATATTAACGGTGATTTCCCTTTGGTCAATATACCTCCCCAAACCATCACAGCTGACGCATTTTGATATCGTTCGACTGCTCTTTCACAGGCGAAGACATGCTTCATAAGTACGGTCATTTTGCTTGTTGAAAGTTGCCTCCGGAGTGAACAACTTTTTGTCCGAAAAAATAATGTTGTGACCTGCGTGAGTCTTCAGCAGCAACCGAGCTCTAGCAACACTGTCGGCAATATTTTTACGAGTCAATCCGTGAATTTATGCTTCTTAAAAGCTGAATATCTAAGGTCATTGTTGATAACATTTTGCATGGAAGTGTGGCTCATGTTCATTTCACACGCCATTTTTCTTGCCGAACGGGCTGGATTTCGCCGGAAACTTTCCTTCGCTGCTTTGATGACCGCTGGAGTCCGAACACTCCGTTTTTACCAGTTTTTTATTGGGAACAACCGTGCCTGTTTCTTTGAAATACTTGATGGTCCTGTAGACGTATAATCTGCTTCAATTCAGATATGACAGCTTCTTCCTGATCTCGAACAGTAAAGTCACTCTTTCAAAACATGCTCAGATGTTTGTCATGCTGTGACAGAAAATACAACGGGGGGCACTTACGTGTATCACTTCTATATTGCCACCCTGTACACTGCTATGCTTCACACTACTATGAACAGCGATACCGGCAGATTGGGCAACACTGAGCAGGAGTGAAAAGCACGCAACCGTCATTTAATCGTAAAGCATAGTTTACAGTTTCCAGCGAAGTGAAAAAATTGACAAGTGAAAAAGCGTAAATTTTCGCTTGCGAAATCTGTCGTGAAAACCCGTTTGTAGAACACGCAGGTATTTCACTAGCCTGCAGTTTACAGTTTAAGTGAAGCAAAATACACGAGTTTAGACTCCAAGTGAAATGAAAATTGGCTGCAACTGACAGAATATAAACGTACGCATGTTTTCGCTTGCTGCTGCTTTTTTTTCACTATACCGTTTGCATGCGTGAAAAAAGTAAACCCCAGTGAAAAAGATAAGATCCACAACCTTCGATTTCGCGGGATCGAATTTGTTTACAGTTCCAAGCGAAGTGAAATTTTGCAGGTTGCACGAGCGTGAAAAAATGAACATTTTGCATTAGATTTTCACTTCGCTTGGAACTCTAAATAGGGCTTGAATATAGTCGCAGACAGACGTCCAAGCTGAGTTCCAAACTTGTGTAAAGTTTTTTGTAGTAGCAATCCGTAATCAGATAGCGCTACCAGTACCGCCAGCCTCGTACACCAACGAAAAAAAATGTATTGTAGCGATAAGGTCACCAGGCGGCGCTAGTATACAAGTGATTTATAACGCAATTTACTTTGAAAATTTACACGGAAATTTTGATCAATGTTGTTCTTGCTTAGACGTCTGTCTGTGGTATAGTTTACAGCTCCCAGCGAAGTGAAAAATTTGACAAGTGAAAAGGGGTAAATTTTCGCCCGCAAAATTTGTCGTGAAAACCCGTTTGTGGAACAAGCAGGTATTTCGCGAGCCTGCAGTTTACAGTTTGAGAGAAGCGAAAACCACGAGTTTACACTCCAAGTGAAGTAAAATTATTGCAGGTTGCATTTTTCACGAGCGTGAAAAAATGAACATTGTGTATGAGATTTTCACTTCGCTTGGAACTCTAAATAGGGCTTTAAGTGGTAATGCGGTCGTAAGTGGTATGTGGCGCTCGCGTCACATGGCAACATTTGTATAGTGCAACCACAGACTAACAGACGTAACACTGGAACCTAGCTCCATCGCCACAAAAAACGATCATTTCAAATTTCCAATCGAATAACAATCATCACGCGATAACGCCGTCTGGGGCGCTGTCATGCAGTCTCATACATATTTTGTGGTTCCCCATTTGACACATGCAGTAACGCTGGCGCTGATGTCGAAATACATGACGCAGCGCGAACACGACAGCAGATGGTGCTAGTGTTACTAACGTAAAGTACTGGAATCATCCGAACGATGAATTTATTGAAAATTTGTTCGAAGTGTTTGTCGTGACGCTTTTCGGCCATTATGCATCAGCTGAAACGAAACACGTCTTATCGCGGTAACTTTAGTCAACAGAATGTCGAACGATGGTCTTCGGTGGATTATCGGGCGTCTCTAGCTCCGTCGTTTATCTCTTTCCACCGAAATTCTCTCGATCATGACACGATCTGTACGCATTCCTGCACTCTCCCGAACCTATCGCTTTTTAACCAATGCGTAACCACTCTTTCTCTCCGTCAATCTAACCCGAGTTGCTTGCGTCAGCTCAACACTTTTCCGAACGTCACCGAATCTTCTCCTTCTTCCTGTAAACTCGTCAGCCTGTTTCCGCCAGAATTAGCGTTCACTGTTAGCGTTTCAATATTGACGGTTCTCAAATAGTGCGTTTACTAGACAGCGTACTAACATTGCATACACTGAGAAATATCCTCTCATTCTTGTGGATTGATTTCAATATAATAATACCAAATCTACTACAATATCCCTCTTCTCTACTCTTTCTTTCCATGTTTCTTTATTTGTTATCCAACCTTAATTTTTTTTTTTTTTTTTTTTTTTGTTTTTTTTTTTTTTTTTATTTTATTTTTTTTTTTTTTTGTGTACTTAGAAAAATTTTAATAACATACTAGACAACTTTCACTCGTAAACAATATAAACGAAATTGTCATTATAACGAGACGGTTTTCTGATTCCCTCACGTCGACGAAGAGTTGGTTTTATATTGCTTCGTGAATCATCTTCTTCATTTGTTACTGCTACTGAACTCTCCTCCGGTACACAACGGACAATCCGTGAAGTGCCTGGAGGATCGTCGAGGGTTACATTTGGGTGTATTTCTTCTACTGCTGGGTCTGTATGAGTTTCCATTGGGAAAGGTATCAGTTCACGTCTTGTACGTTCCTAGCGTATTGCACTCCATTACTACTCATAATTACTACCTTGGCCCCATGCCGCGCAACGACGGTGTAACGTTCACGAGAAAATGTCGGGTCAGTCTTACACCTCTTTACTTGGCTCAGTAGCACAACGTCACCTACCCTAATATTACTGGTTTTCGCACCCCTTGTCTCGTCAGCATAATACTTGCTGTTGAGTTTTGCTTCAGCATCTCGTTCTCGAACATTTATTCTGTCCAAATCATTAGTGTTGAAGTCAGTCCAAAGGCTTGGGAATGTGCCCCGGAATTTCCAGCCCACCATGAGTTCGAATGGGGTGGTATTGAGCCTTGTGTGGGGAACCAATGTGTTGTGGTTGTGCACAAATCGCTCTAAACTAGAACGCCAGTTACTGGCCTCTATGTTGGCTGCACTTACAGCCTTGATTATAGATTGGTTCTGACGTTCCACTAAGCCGTTTGATTGCGGGCTTAACGGTATAGCTTTTCGCACTTTAACTCCTTTGTTTTCCCAGAAAGAGCAGAAGTTATGGCTGCCGAACGGTGGACCATTATCGCTCTGCAGGATACGTGGGCATCCCCAGCGCTTGAAAACGTCACAAAGAGCAGCGTTGGTCGCTTCTGCATTTGTACGTTTCATTTCAATAACTGTCAGGTAACGGGAGTAGGTATCCACTATGGTCAAAAATTCACCTGACCCGAAGCCCGGAATTGAGAGAAAATCGATTTGTATAATCTCCCAAGGGCCTTCAGGCAATTCACGGGATGAAAGGGGCAAAGGAGGATTTTTTCTTGACAGCATACGGCAAGTTTCACAGTCCTTAACGAATTTCTCCGTATCAGAAGCCATACGAGGCCACCAGAAGAACTCCCGCATGATTCTCTTCATGGCAACCTCGCCGATATGTCCACCGTGTGCCGACGACATTGCTTTAAGACGCAAAGACCTGGGAAGAATTATTTTGTCATCCTTGCAAATCAGAGACCCGAGATGGTACAGATTCTTTTTCTGAGCTTCATACTTCCGTAGCTCCTGGGGCCAGCTATCACATTCCAAGGCCTTTCGCAATTCCACTAACTCATCGTCTGCTTCAGCACAAGCTTCGATCTCTCCGAGCGAAATGTCCATGATTCCTGTATCCAATGCAAACAGCATATGACCCTCTTCCCCGTCATCTTCAAATGGCTCCGCAACTTGTGAAAACTTTATTAAACGCGATAGCACATCAGCTACGTTCTCGTTACCTGGTACTCGCTTGATGGTGAAGTCGAATGGCTGTAGGCGAAGAGCCCAAGCCTCCGCTCTCGAAATTGCTCGTTTACCAATTCGATTGTTTCCTCCAAATATGAATTGGTTTGCTTCAGCATCCGTCCTGACTGTAAACGTCCGGCTAGTTAAATAGAACGCAAACCTTTCTATTCCCCATACTACAGCCAGTGCCTCTCTATGCGTTTGCGGATAACGTTGTTCGGTTTTCGTTAATGCTTTTGAGGCACATGCAATAATTCTTGGCACATCATTATTGTTGAATTGCACCAAGACCGCTCCGAGTCCGATTGCAGACGCATCGACGAATAATTCTGTTCTATCCAAAATATTGAAATATCCGAGCGTTCGAATCACGTCCAGTGCCTCTTCTTTGAAAGCCAAGAACTCTACATTCTCTTCGTCTGTCCAATAAAAACAACTGGAATTAGCAAGTGCGCGTAATTTTTCGGTCCTGGTAGCCCGGTGTAGAACAAATTTGTCTACAAATGTAACCAAGCCTAAGAAAATTTTAACTTCTGGAATTGTTTCCGGCTGGCGGAAGTCCCGAATAGTGCTCAATTTTTCGTCCTCTATTTGCCAACCTTTTGACGTCAGCAAGAATCCCAGGAACTTGACGGATTGACTACGGAAAGTACACTTGTTAGTATTGATTCTAACATTATGTTCTTGGAAACGATCTAGGACTGCCTTCAGGTTTTCATCATGTTCTTCCTGAGTCTTGCCGTGGATCAAAACATCATCCAAATAATTCTTTGTTCCTTTGCAGCCTCCAAGAATCTTTCTTTGTAGGACTTCCTGGAATATGTCCGGTGCGTTACACAATCCAAAAGGCAGTCTAACGTACCGAAACATTCCGAACTCCGTACAAAAGTTCGTCAGATGACGGCTGTTCTCAGCGAGTTCGATATGGTAAAACGCATTAGTCAAATCTATCGTCGAAAACCATTGAGCGCCGTCCAAATCAACAAGAATTTTTTCCAGAGTAGGCATGGTAAACGGTGATCTCTGAATATATCTGTTCGGGCCTCTCAAATCGATCACTAACCTTATATCATCCCTTCCTTTCGGGATAGCTAGCATCGATGAACAGAAGGATGTATCCATACCATCAGTTACGCGCTCTATTATGTTTGCTGCAAGAAGCTGATCTAGCCGTTTTTCAACAATGGGCTTTACCGCTATTGGGATGTTCATAAAGACATTCCGACAAGGTGGTCTAGTTTTGTCGTAAGGTATTTCTACGGGAGGAACGTTGAATCTTGGAAATATTGCATCCGTCTGAACTGTGGCAATTTCGTTATCACCAGTTTCACACCATGATTGCAAAGGAAGGTTCTCATTGATCAATGGTACTTTCAGACCAAGTAACAAGATACTGTAACGAGTCGCGGTAGCTCTACCTAGAAGGGAGCGGAATTCTTTAACGACGTAAAACTTTTCAAGTAGGACAGGCCTATCATCGGAAACGTGCAGGAATGCTTCAAACGTAGACACAACTGGTATTTCTCCAGTTGATGCGTAAGCCTTCAAAGTCTTGTCAGTACTGTGCTGCAGGTTGAACACCCCTTTTTGGTACACCTCGTTGCTCCAAAGTAGGTTGAATCGATTCTCAGTCAATGTATTTACCTGAGCTCCAGAGTCGATAAGGAACTCACACGGTAGACCTGTAACTTTCGCTATTATCAATCCATCGTTCTTGGGCATCAAAGGACTCCAAATTCCCATGATATTCAGCTGTTAAAAGTTATATTTAATCAGTTTCAAATAATATTTTGAAAATTCTATAGTATCATCGAACCTGCTTTTTCTTTAAAACATTGAAAACAATTCATGATAGATTTTTATATTTATTTTTTTTTTTTGTTATTAACATTTATTTAGTTTTAATTCAAACAAGTATCTCATATTGTTTAAGATTTGAAAGACGAACATTCCAATGTATAAAGAAAGGTTGAAGATGATACCTTACATCTCGGTTACATCACCTACATTTTTATCTACGGCTGGGTCCTCCGCCTTCGTTCCATTTCTCTGTTCAATCGCAGCAATCTGACTCGGTACAACATTTGGTTTTGCAAAATCCGTCAAACGTTCATTTTCCTTTTGCATGGAAGTACGGCAAGCTCTCTGAATATGTCCCTTGCGGCCGCAGTTTAAGCAAACTTTATCAATCGCAAAACAGGATTCCGGTTTGTGATAAACGCTGTTGCATCTGAAGCACCGATATGGATCCGGCCGTCCATACTCTTGTTGCTTGTATAATCCTATTCTTTCGTAGGGTGTTCGAAATCGATTTCCACCGCGACTGGTGTACTGATAGCCGAATCTTGCACGAGATGTCGAACCACGAAATGATCCTTGTCGGGATGGACCTGCTGTTGCATATGGAACACTAACAGCAGCAACCATTGCATGATCTGTTTTGCCATGTTTCAAGTGGTAAAACTCTTCGTTCATTGTCACGGCCTCAATTTCACGGACCTTATCTACTAGATCCGTGAATGACCCCTGGCGGCTTAACATTTTCAAAGCAACGGTGCGCACCTGTTTGTTTCTGGCGTGTTCGGCAACGGTGCTAATTATCTCCTCGAACTCTTTCCCCTCAGCGAAGTCACATAGACGAGCAATAGCACCCACTCTCATGATGAACGATAAATCTGTTTCCTCCGGTCGCTGAGCCATCACCGCAAGTTTGCGGCGTTGAAGCATGATATCTGACGCTGAGCCAAAATATGCTTTCAGTCGAAATAACGCATTCGAAAACGGATACATCACGTCACTTGGAGCCTCAGAGGTGGACTTCGTGTTCTTGTAAATTTCCAGAAGCATTGGTCCGGCTTTCACTTTAAAAACGACGAATTGAGTTGGCTCGTCATCAACTCCAGCGAGCTTGAGCGAATCCAAGAGCAGATCCTTCCATGCTTCAAAATCACGCCTTCCAACTTGCTCACCTTCCACTGATGGTTTGCATTCCGGTAAGCTGATTGAGGATATGGACATTTGGTTCATTGAGGACATGAACCTCGTCAATTCCGTACCTGTCTCGTTTATCTGACGGCGCGTGCTCGAAGGGCCAGCATTACCGTTGAATTCAACGCTTTCAACGTCTCCCTCACTCCGAGGAGATTGAAGGCTGGCCTGAAGCGATTTGATGGTTTCCTGTGCTTTTTCTAGTTGTTGCTTCATCATGACATTGGAGGATTTAACTTCTGCCAACTCTTTCATGACAGCATCCAGTTTCGAACTTGTGCTTTTCTTCTTCATTTTCCTACGAATCGGAAAATAAACGAAATTATTAATTTTTTTTCCGTCAATATCAGTATGCGATGAAATGCAGTACTGTGTAGTAGTGCACTAGATATTTGACCATTCTACGATAAAAAGTGCTAGAAAACAACCCAGTTTCACAAAACTTCAATTTAAGTTAATTGAAGTTGTGTCTACCATGTTCAATATATATAATTTTTTTTTTTTTTTTTTTTTTTTTTTTTACTAGACTACTCTCACTCAAATTATTGTTTCAGGAGTCCTATCGCTCATTCATTTTTTTTTTTAGAGTCCTCTCGCACAAATCATTTTTGTATTAGGAGTCCTAACGCTCCTTCCATCTGAGTCCTATCGCTCATTCCTAGTTTTTTTTTTTTTTTTGGAAAACGTTCCACTCTTTCTATTCAGTGCGTCCGATCGCGCGCTTGTTCATTTTTTTTTGTGTAGGAGTCCTCTCGCTCCAGTTTTTTTTTTTTTTTTTTTTTTTTTTTTTTTTTTTTTTTTTTATGGGAAGCAGTCTCCTAACCTTAACACACACTCAGATTTTATTTTTCTGTAAGCCGCCATTATTTTCGGGAAATATGTAGAAAAATACTGGATTTCTCTGTGTTCCGTAAAACTTGGTTATCTGCGGTGCATATTCCTTATATAGTTGCCAGCCGAAACGTGAAGTAAACTCCACAACTGATAATCGAAAATACTTACTTCTCGGGAGCGTCCACTGCGCCATTGTCGTGACGCTTTTCGGCCATTATGCATCAGCTGAAACGAAACACGTCTTATCGCGGTAACTTTAGTCAACAGAATGTCGAACGATGGTCTTCGGTGGATTATCGGGCGTCTCTAGCTCCGTCGTTTATCTCTTTCCACCGAAATTCTCTCTCGATCATGACACGATCTGTACGCATTCCTGCACTCTCCCGAACCTATCGCTTTTTAACCAATGCGTAACCACTCTTTCTCTCCGTCAATCTAACCCGAGTTGCTTGCGTCAGCTCAACACTTTTCCGAACGTCACCGAATCTTCTCCTTCTTCCTGTAAACTCGTCAGCCTGTTTCCGCCAGAATTTGCGTTCACTGTTAGCGTTTCAATATTGACGGTTCTCAAATAGTGCGTTTACTAGACAGCGTACTAACATTGCATACACTGAGAAATATCCTCTCATTCTTGTGGATTGATTTCAATATAATAATACCAAATCTACTACAGTGTTTTGTCTGTTAGTCTGTGGTGCAACTCTTGGGGCAAGATTGATATATTAACAATATTCAATATTACAAAGTATTTATCGTTGCATTTCCAGGCACCCGTCTACCTGTATCACAACTCCTTGACAGCACATTATTGTCGGAGTGATATGAATGTGACAGATAAACGATAAATATCAAAATATATCCACCAATATCGAACAATATTACCGAAATATTTCTCTTGAAAATAAAGTTGTCCAGCCCATAGGTGCAACTAGGGCACCACAAGGCAGATGTCGTTAGTGTTTCAACGTATTTCAATTCAAATTTTTATACACAATTTTCAATTTTTTTTTATATGAATGTTTGTTCTCGGTGGCGCTAATAACTAATAGCGAATTTCTTTATTCCACTGTGTGCGGGCAAAACTGCCGAGGAATAATGAAACGTCATCGCCATTTAAGACGCAAGTAAGAAAGAGATGCCAGATAATTGTTTACAAACTTAGCACGTGCGGTGGTGGGTTGAAGCTGACAAATTTTACAGTGCGCTTCAAGCATCACGGCAGGTCAAAACTGGGTCAAAATCGAGCGAATAAAGAAGGGTCTTGACAGCAGTTAGTGCGCTTCCAGGTCAAAACGAGGTGAGCTGGTGGAATAAAGAAATTCGCTATAAGTGATTTCGAGTATTTTTTGTTGAAAATTGAAATTTTGTGTAATTTTCAATCAATTGAAACACATAGAACACTTATGGTCATACACACCTAAAATTTATTGCCAGTAAATGCTGCTTGGTTTGTCAGTGACGTGAACGCCACGTAGCGGGAGCATTACCGCTTACGTATAAAATGACGGTTGCAAGGTTTTAAACATCATTTGAAAACGAGATGAACGTCTGTTTTCTGTGCTCGAATGTCTGTCCCGGTTTAGTGATAATTCCGAAACTTATGCTAACCGCCACCAGATGAGGATTTAATGCTATTGCGAAAACTGATCGACTGGTTTCTACTAGTGCAAGCTGGGACGAGTTAATTCTAGCAGTGTGGATGCAGTTTCACTCGACTGCAAGAAAGAAAAACGAAATTTCATATCAAAGCAAACAACGGAGAAGCTAACTGACAAAAATGTTTGTTTTTGGTCATCGAATAAAATCTCGTAAATACGTGTTTGTAGTGCAGTAAAAGTTGAACAAAGTTGCTCGTATTGAGGAACGACGATTTTATTTTCTATTGGTGGTAAAAGTTTCCCAGTTTATTGTTTCATAAGGATATTTTTCCAACTCAAGTTAGTAGCAGTGGTAAGTATTGACGTTTGTGCTTCGTGATTTTGAATGAAGCGCAATTTGTGAGGTTATGCTATACATTTTAAAAGAAGAAATGGCGCTTCTGTAAATGACGTTTTTGTTTTGTATCCCAGATTTCAAAATGCCACCCCACAAGAGAAAGGCCGCAGCACGTAGCAAGAACACGGTTCAGGCCAACTCACTGCCTCAATTAAGCATTGTAATCGATCAGAACGAATTGAACCGACTTCAAGTCTCATCGACAGCGAAAGATGATTCCATTATTATGCTGTCAAGCGCAGAGAATACTCTGATATCCACCGATCCGTCACTGTTGATGCTGTCGACGGTAGAAATGTTGCGACCATCAACGCGGCTTGGTGCAATTGACATGACACTGGAGGAAACGCGTAAGTATAACCAACTTAATCGACATGACTTCCAATGCAGATTTTTATTTTCCACAGTAAGACCATCATTCCGCCCCAGTGAAAGACCACCCCCGAATATGAATGCGGACGAAACCAACATGAGTGTTATGAACGTAGAGCAAACCCCATGCATTCAACGAAACAGACCAAAATCCTCATGGGTTAATCGGCGGACGGAAGTTCCTGCTGCGGTTGCTCCCGAGATTGAGAACGAGCCGGTACGACCATCCCGGAACCGCAAACCGAATAGGAATATTTTTTCTGACAATTTTCAAAGCATCGCTAAGCGAAAGACCACAACAAACACCTCAAAACAACAGAGGGTGATCACCGATAGTGAAAGAAAATCTCTAAATGTTGATGAAACCAATTTGAATGCAACACCGGTTAATTCTAATACACATACTTCTATAATAAAAACAAGATCTGCTTCGCGAAAGGCAAATTTGAAATCTCAAGGTGGACTAAAGTTACAGGATAAACCATTAGCTACACCCGAAACTGATGACGATCGTGGTGAGCCCAATACTCAAACAACAAAAAAAGGCAGAGCACGACGGAACGCTGTAAAACAGAAGAAAAATGAATCAAATCGCACTCAAACAAGCAAATCTTCGAGAACTAAAGGTAAAAATGTTCAAAATCCTGCGATAGCAAATGACATTGCTGCTGAAAAGAATAAAGGAAAGGAGCCACTGGAAAAAGAATCTCAAAGAGAAGTTCAACCGATTAGGGAAAGTGAACAGCAACAAAACATATCTTCCCAGTTAGCGGAAGAGAATCATGTTCCTACAAGGGGTGAACCCATTATTCAAACAACAAAAAAAGGCAGAACACGGCAGAAAGCTCTAAAACAGAACATGAATGAATCAAATCGCATTCAAACAAGTAAACCTTCGAGAACTAAAGGTAAAAATGCTCTCAATTCTGCGTTAGCAAATGAAAATATTGCTGCTGAGCCACTGAGAAATGAAACTCAATGCGAAGTTCAACCGATCACGAATAGTACACAGCAACAAAACGTATCGTCCCAGCTAACGGAAGAAAATGGAGCATCTTTTGAGTCTGTTTCCTCTTCACAGCTTGATGTTCCACCAACAGAATCGGAAAAATCTATGGAATCACATCAATTCTCGTATGTTTCAGTACGGAGACGACCAAAAGTTGTAACTCCTCGCAGTGTAGCTGCAACGGAGGCTGAAATCGATAAAAGCTTACGAAATAAATCAAGTCAAAATAGTTTGGTTGTGGCAGAAATCGATGCAGCTATCAATGAATGCGCAAATCAACCCCTTGCTTCCCCCGCTGTCGAATATGTAAGTAGAAGACGACGAAAATCACAGCGTATTCCGGATGAACCGTCATCATTTAAACCATCTGACTCACAACAAACGTTGTTGGTCGAAGTACCTCTGGAAGATGAGGTTTCTCGAGTAGCCGATAAGATTTCGTCGAATGTGTCAAGAAGAAAACGACCTAATTTGACTTCTCATAGTGATCGAAGTTCAATTGATGTAGAAAAAACTACGAAAATCACGAACGAAGGATCTCTTGAAATTGAGAGGACACTTCCATCTAATTTATCTGAAAAATCAGTCTCAATCATTTTGAACAGAATCGATATTCCCGCAGAAAATGAATCTGAACCTGTTGTGACAGATAACAATAGAGTGACCATCCGCAGCCGTTCGCGCACGCGCCAAAACCTTCCGGCTAGCGCATCGCCTTTTCCAAAAGGAATACATCAACAAATTTCGAATTCCAGTCCCAATAGGGGTTATCGAACACGTAGCAACTCCGTTCCACGAAGTAGTACTGTGCCAATAGTACGCGGCCGTTCTCGCACACGTCAAGTGCATGAGGCAACCATATCGAATTCTGCAAAAGATGTCAACTCTCAGGGCGACACCATCGAACCAAGGAATAGTAGAACGCGGTCTCGAGTACGTAGTAAATCTGCCCTTCGAAGCAATGTTACCTCGCAAGCGCCAGACGATACATATCAAGCCTCGGACTTCAGTGCTAAACAATCAACGAATTCCATAACCACAAGATTCCGCACGCGTAGTAGGTCCATCCTACGCACCAACCTTGAACCACCAGTAACTCGTAGCCGTTCAGTTCCACGTAATGCTCTGCTATCGCCAATTACAAAACAGCCACCAACAAGCGATTCTTCTCACATTCCTGTATATCGACGACAAGCAGAAGAAGGAGGCAAATCTGCCCAATCAAAAGATGCTACAAAATTCGAGAATTTAATCGTTCAGCCTGCGCCTGTCGATGACGATATCTATGCGTTTGATTCTCCCAGTCAAACTCCACCACTTGAAGGGGAAACAGTAGCCAAAAAACGCGGCACTGCACGGAAGAAACCAAATAGTAGCACAACCCGAAAAAGGACAACACCAGCGAAAAAGGCGCATCATATGGTATTCGGTACTGATATGGCTAAAATAAAAAAAGTGGTTAGTAGAATCGGTGGAGGGCCGGTCCATCATCCCAAGTCAGCCAACGAAATTTTGGTAAGTGCCATATTACTTTATCATGACCACAAACGTAAATTCATTCTTTCTATACTTCCAGCCGACTGCAAAGCTAGCTGCGTTGGTACTCAGGCCAACTTCTCCACGCATCCAGAACCCAACTGAACGAAGTGTTTCACCGGCTTCCAGTCATCCAGACGATCATCATTTCGACAACGATGTCGATATCGAAAACATTCCCGAGGTGGCTCTTTCGCCACCAAAAATGCCAAAACCGCATCAGCAAACTTTCCCTCAGCAAAAAGACCCGGCAGAACCAACACCAAATAAAACGCTCAGTTTCTCTCCACTGGGAGCTTCATCGCCCTGGCGTGTGCAGAACGAAAACATTCTGCCAAAAACGTTCTATTTCTCTCGTTCGAAAGATCTGCTCCCGTCGTACGAAAGTGACGTCGTTATTCGTCACGACGATAACCGCGCCAAATCGCCAGTCAAGGAGCTTGAAGTTACAGTTACACCTGCGCCAGCGAGAAAAACCCCTCCAACTAACACAGTTCCATCGAGTGCGCCTCCAGAGATCGTGTTTCGTGGTATTCAGAAGTCCTACGAACAGCTTAAAGTCACAAGCGCAATGAGCGAGAAACTCATCAGTGCCATGCGGAAGTATAAGGAGGACGTGCATAACCAGACTGCACTTTTCAGTAAAGGCCCTGATGGTCTCTCGGAGGATGAACGGCTAATCGCTAAATTCCGAGAGTATGAAGAAAACATGAAAAAAACTTACCAAAAATTGAGACAATGGTACGAACGGTCACAGCGCACTCTTACGCACTCAATGCAGGCTATAAAACAGGTTTCCACACTACCGAAAACTCAGGCTCAAAAGGAGGTACTACAGAACTTTCATCGCCACTCGGAGCGATTCGTCACGATGATAAACGAACTGGAATCGGCAATGAATGATTCGAACGTGGAAAACATCGCTCCTTCAAAATCTACAGAAACTAGAAGTGTTAAGCATCCCAGCAAAGACATTATTCTGTCCGAGCGAGATATTAACAATCCTTACAGAAGTCCACTGAAGACACTCGATATTCTCAATGTGCCTCGTAACTTTTCACCGGTGAAGTCCCCACTAGTTAAAGCTGCGTTCAATGCTTTTTCTAGCAGTGGCAAACAAAATTCCATTAGCAAAAGCCGTGATCGATTCAGCATACTAAGTTTAACTAAACGTCCAATCAGTCGGCATGGGGTGCGACCTCCAACTACCGAACCCTCCAGTGTAATAGAAATTGGTGATACGCTCGTTGATCCAGATCCACAAAACTCATCGCACTCTTCGTCGGATGCTCAAGGAATAAACCAGCAAAGATCCCCGGAACCTAACAGAGATTTGTTCGGCTTCGAAGCCGATGACAATACCGACGATTTTTTCGTCGAACCAACACCAGTTAAGATTACGAAAGACACCCTTAAAGAACGTTTGAAAAGTGTACGCAAAATGCTTCCGGTTCGACCGACCAAAACTCAATCCCGGCCACAGCGAATGCCAAAAGTAATCGGCAGTCCCACTAAGTTGCGCTCGGTGCAAAATGTGTTTGCCTCATCGACGCCAGTCGCTGTTGGGAAGCGAACACAAACCAACCGGGATGAAGAATTGAACGTTTCTGCCATCCCGGATAAATCGGTAGTCAATAGCGAAGAACATCAGGAACCACCAACTGGTGAAAGTGTCAATCCACCATTGGTGTTGTTTGATGAACCTGAACAGGAAGTGTTCTCCAACTCACTAAGCTGCGTGGTAAGTACAGAATGGTTTTTAACTTTCAGCCCGATCAATAATAGCTCATCATTTTTATTAGAACCGAACGTACAGCCGGATACCGCGCCGTAATCCGAAGCGTAAACGTAACATTTATCTGGCGGATTTGGGACTGAGTGAAGACGACGACGAAGAGGACGGCGATGGTGACGATGGAGGACGAACCGAAGCAGTGCAGACGGAAGATGAAGACGCGAATGTGGATTTACGGAAACAACACAATAAGAAGAGACGAATCGTGACTAATAGAAAGAAGAAAACAGTTGAACAGGTACGATTTACCGTGATTGATCTATTTTCAGTGGAGAGAAATAGTGTTTATTCCTTTTTCTAATTGCAGTCGAAAGAGTTCAAAAAGTTTGTTGATGAGTTCAATAGCATGTGCGAGGAAGTCAACCGGTACCAGCTTATCGTTGAGTAGACAAAATCGCGGCTGAGCTATGACAGTATCCTGGTACACATTCAACTCTATTTTGTGGAGAGTGCTTCATTGGAAAGTTAGTCAACTTTTACTATAGTGTTACAGCAGTAAGGATTTTTTTTTTATCCTCGAAGGAGTTTTTTTTTGTTTGTATCTTTGTGATTGTCATTTGTATATTTTGTATGTGAGTTTTTTTTCTAATATCTGCGAATATAGTACTCTTTTAGTTCTTGGGAGTTGGTCGAACTTAGGCCCATAAAAATTCAGCCTTTGGCGGGTCTCGATTTCTGCAGTAAACCATGACGATCTGTATAAGATTTGTTTATATGTTGCAATTATTCTACATTATAAAGTTATATAATTGCATTCTTTTAAAGTTATATGAATACACTCTTGAGCTGAAATTTGTATCGCTTATGAAACATTTGTAATGGATTCTAAAAAGTACGGTAGAATTTTATATACCGTTGTGATATCACAAAGCCTTAAACATTTGGACCATGCATATTATCGCGTATCTACTATCAATTAATTCATTTCAAGGAATGAATGCTAAATTGCCGTTCCTATCATAGTAGTCCCATGTTCTACACAAACCTTATGCACGCTGAGACATTTATGCTTGGAACGGCAGTAAAACACTAAAAACGCAGCAAAAATCGATTAGAATCTTTATGTGGAAAAGCAGTTAAATATCAGGAACAACATATGCCATGCTTGCATGAGTGAAATCTCAAAACAAACGTATACGATCCTTGGATGAAGGTAGGGGCAAACAGGGTAAGACCGCCCACCGTAGTTTTACTGCCAAGTTATATAATAATTAGAAAAATTCTTTAGTAGACACGTTACAATATAATTACATAACATTTTGCACCCCTTTCTGCTGTGAAAGTGCGAGAACGATCACAGAAATAATTAAAGACAACCTTTCAGCTGGCAACCGTTCAATGCGCTATTGTTTTGCGGCTACGCTGCCGTGTGACGCATACGCGTCACATGTTACATTTAACATTTTTTGAGGTTTTAACGCCTAACGTCATAATTTGATAGGTATTTTTAAATTTTTTGGTCAAAACATGACGGTTATTCTAGAAAACTTGAAAAAAATTCGAAGTCAATTTGTCACATTGAAACGATTAGACGCATATCTGTAACACCGGAAAGAATGTACGCATATCTGTCACACTGAAAAATGGAGACATAACAAACACACAACGTGGCGCATATCATTGCATTTATTTAAGCTATGACGCAAGTACTGGCACTCGTGACAAGTTTTACACGGTACCAAAAATTAATTTTACATTAAATGGATTAATCGGTTGCTTGTTGCTTCGTTGGAATATCAACGAAAAGAAACTTTTCCTCTTCTGTTACAATCGGTAGAACTACTTTGAGAAGAGACGTTTTCCTTTCTTCTTCAATTCCTCGAGGAGCATTTTGCCAGTGTACATTAGACTTAATCTCAAATGTTTCGTTTTTAACTAACTTGAGTTGTTTTTTGGAAAACAACTTGCAATATTTTATTTCTTCGCTATTAATGTTGTCTGTAAATCCAAGCTCATAACGACCTTTTTCGAACACAACTTTCCGCATGGTGTCCACGTACGGGCGGGGCTTGCACTGATTTATCGTGTATTGCGACACGGTGAGATTCGCTTGGAAAAAGTCAGCAGGTTGCATATCAATAACGTTAACATTGGTCTCAGCATTTCCAACCGCAGCCTTGAAATTTTCAAAAGTGACTACACGTTCATGGCGCATTTTGGATTCAACTGCTGCATGGAAAGAGTCAGCGGCCATGAACGTATGTCCTGACTCAAAGTATTTGAATAGTATACGCTCGGTCTGAATTTCGTTACTGTTTATCAATAGGATAACATGTTAGAATAAATTCCAGTTCTTATTTTGCGAACTACAATTATCCATCCAGAAAATAATTGTATTCTGGTTAGCGTACTTCTCAATAACTTTAAAAAGCAACTGAGGATTTCATTGGCTGTGCGACCATTTACCGACTCAGGCCATATTAGTGCAGATACTGGAAATGCTCGAGAGTAGGCGCCTACAGGTGCGAAACTTTCATTAAAAACCAGTAGCCTTTGCGAGAAGATAACGCTTTTGAAGCCATCTAGTCGTGGAAGCTGTATGACCTGAAAAATTCTAATCATTGAAATAATTAAGTAGGTATGTTAGGCACTGCAAAACTTACTTTTTGCAAATCGACAGAGAAAACTGCTATGCCTGGTAGCACTTTGTCCCCATCATGGCGATAAGCCAGCCGTGATTCCTTTGCACGTTGAAGGTGTAGCGCACGCTCACAGCAGTCGGTGCAGCTACAATTTTCAATTTTGAAGTGTTCATTGGCCTTTTTACGTTGCTCTGCAGCAACGCACGACTCACACTCTTCGTGTCCCAGCTTAACAAACGAGATGTTGTTCTGCCTTACCACCTTGCAGTACAACGAATAGCTTACCTTATGCCTTTGCTTGGCCTCATAGTCCTCGTACAAGGACTTTATGCTTAAATCCGAAGGTAAATAAAGACGGTTTGGAGCATGAGCTCGTCGATAGTGGGAAATGCTTGGGTCATATTCAAATAAATGCTTCTTCATGGTTTCGCGTGCTTTCTCATCTCGTTTGTATTTCCCACGTCGGTATACTGGAGGTTCGTTCTGAGCTACTCGGAAGCATCTATAAATCACATTAATAATTTCGATATATATTTATGTGTAATAACTTAGGCAATGCTTTTAAAAACTTACCCACAAGTTTCGCGAAAACCAGTTGTATTTAAAAAAAATTCCCTGTAAACAGAAAGAGGGTCGCCACTTGAGCTCGGAAGCGTGCACGTAAGCGCCAGCTGTTTCACCAAATCCTTGAACACTTCTCGGGTACGACGCCGTTTGACAGGTGTTGGATGAACGAACTGCCGGATCAAACATTTCTGACCAATATGGTTCAGTTGCCAATACGACTTATTAAATTCTAGTCTATCATCTCGCGTAAATTTATCGTTGCATTTTTTACGACACCTGCAATTATCCAAAATAGTCGTGTGCGACATGCACCGTTTCCTATACGCGTTTTCACGCTTCATTTCTTTTTTGTTTTTCTTTCCAAATTTTCGCTGTGGCCGAATCTTGAAAAAACTGCTTGAGCTGTCCGTACTACTAGTCCCGGGCTCTAAATCGACACCGCAGCCACTAAGAAGCGATTGATCGGCCTCTGGGACCGGTACTCGTACAAAATCATTCACCGGCTGCGCAGACGCAAATCGCTCACCTGTGGCATTTGTAGAGTCGAACCCGCGGAACTCCTCATCCGATTCACTATCACTGGACAATCCGTATTGCTTTAAATAATCCATTATAGGTACCAAAGCCGAAAAACCACTCAGAAGATATATAAATTTCCCACGCGAAATGTCAAACTAAGCAACAACAACAAGCTCTCAGTTCACAGTGTGACGAATATGCGTTCATTTTTCGCCTGGTCATAGATATTCGCGGCATAAGTGTCACATTCGGTTTTTTATTGAAAAAAAGGTGCAAAAAACAGTTATTGTTGGTGATGTGTGAGTAAGGCCCATACGATATGAGTATACTTTGATAGTTTATTGCGGAAAAGTCAATCGAAAGCGCGAGTCACGACTAATTTTTGAATAAAGTAAACTTGTGTAAAAGTGCTATTAATGAACAAAAATAATTTCAGAGCCAGGACGGTTCGTTTGATCGGTATGACGTCGTCGACAGAGTTGAAAATAGTAGTTTTTTCCTCCGAAAAAAGTATACACTGTAAAAAAACCCAAATTTATCCACCTAGCGGTGAGACCCAGCCTTTCTCAATTGAAACTATTATTTGTTAAAATGGATTTACACGAACGCTTGAAATTTCAGAAAAAATACACCTTAATATTATTTGCTGGATTTATTTCTCACTCTAAATAGCAAATTTTTGGTAGCCAACAGTGAACCTATACCGAAGATTTAAAACAAAACATTCAAACACATATACTTTTACTCAAGCAAATAACATGAAGTAAACATGTTTCAAATATATGACGTGATTTGTTTTTTGATTTTCACATTTTGATTATTAACATGAAAACTAAAAATCCGATTACAATAAAATTTGATAGGATTTCATGAGGTAGCTAGACTTTTGATTGGAGAATAATTGGGTCCTAAAGTTTTACACAGTTTTCTAGTTTTTATATATCAGCTGAAAGAGGGCAATTTTCTGAGCAAAACGTGATTAAAAAAAAATGTTTATCGTTTTCCTCCGATTTGTAAATGAAAAATAAAAACTGCTCGAAATGCTAACTCTTCAGATTTTAGAATATTGATGTTGTCTTTGAAGCAATAGGGTAACGACCCCATAATTCGCCCACTTTATCCGAGTACCCAAAATTCGCCCACCTTTTTGCCTTTCTCCTAGAAAGGTATAGCAATCACTGAAAAAACCAAAGGTATAAAAGTGCTCCAAAGGGTCGAATCTCGTATATCAATCGAATTAGTTCAACGAGCTGAGCATTTTCTGTATGTGTGTGTGTATGTGTGTGTGTGTGTGTGTGTATGTATCGGTCTCCCAATCTCATTATTGAATTTCTCAGAGATGGCTGGACCGATTTTCATGAAACTAATTGCAAATGAAAGGTCTAGTTGCCCCAAAAGACCCTATTGAATTTTATTGCAATCGGATTTTTTGTTTCGAGGTTATGTATCAAAATGTGAAAATCACAAAACTTCATTATCTTATAAACTACACAACCGGTTTGAACAAAATTGGTATCAAAAGAACGGGCTTGTTTTTTGAACCATTTTTAAAATAATTTCATAAGGATCGGACATATGGTTCAAAAGTTATCAAAGAAACGTGTTTCAAAGACTGTTTTACTGGTGTTGAACCATTAGAAGCTATGCCAAATAAAATTATTAACAATTTTCGACAAAACTCGTTGCAATCCTCAATTGCTACGATAAGCTCTCTTTATAGCCAATAAGTTAGTATTTAAGTTAGTTGTAAGTTTACTTTCCTTTCTTGACAAGTAGGTTTAAATCCCTGCGAATGATAAGTCCTAATTGCGAAAGCAAACAAATCCTCACAATTAAAATTACTAATTACTAACAGTGTTGAGAAGTCACGTTTTGTGATTGGACACACATACTCATTATTTACTAATATGTATCATAAATACTTAAGCTACTAACAAATTCCTCAATAAAAAAAGACCGTTTAAACTCACTCACTTTTCTTAGAGATGGCTGGACCGATTTTCATAAAATTAGTGTCATATGGAAGGTCTTGTTGCCCCATAAGACCCTATTGAATTTTATTGTTATTGGTCTTTAACTTTGTCCGTTATGTATAATAATGTGAAATCAAGCTATTGAAAGAAACATGTTCTAAGACTGCTTGAACTCACCTACTTTTCTCAGAGATCGATGGACCGTTTTTCACGAAATAAGTTGCAATAGAAAGGTCTAGTTGCCTGCCAAGACCCTATTGAATTTTATTATTATCGGACTGTATCATTGTCTGTTATGAATCAGAATGTAAAAGATATGAAACTCCATTATCTCAGAAACTACACAACCGATTTGATCAAAACAGGTATCAAATGAACGGAGTTTCATAACTTTTACATTTTGATACATAACAGACAAAGTTACAGTCCGATTATAACAAAATTCAAGCAGTCTTAGAAACATGTTTCTTGTCATAGCCTGATTTCACATTATTATACATAACGGACAAAGTTAAAGTCCAATAACAATAAAATTCAATAGGGTCTTATGGGGCAACAAGACCTTCCAATTGACACTAATTTTGTGAAAATCGGTCCAGACATCTCTGAGAAAAGTGAGTGAGTGTAAACAGTCTTTGAAACACGTTTCTTTGTATAACTTTTGAACTACATGTCCAATCATTATAAAATTATTGTACAAATGGTTCAAAAAATAAGCCCGTTCTTCTGATACCAATTTTGTTCAAATCGGTTGTATAGTTTCTGAGATAATGAAGTTTTGTGATTTTTACATTTTGAAACATAACCTCGAAACTAAAAATCCGATTACAATAAAATTCAATAGAGTCTTATGGGACAACTAGACCTTTCATTTGAAATTAATTTCATGTAAATCGGTCCAGACATCTCTGAGAAAATCGAGTGAGATTAGGAGAGCGTTGAATACATACGCAAACACATACAGAAAATGCTCAGCTAGTCGAACTCAGTCGATTGACATACGAAACTCGACCCTTTGGAGCACTTTTATACCTTTGGTTTTTTCAGTGATTGTGATAAAAAAAAGATAAAAAATGGAGCTAGAAAAGAAATTTTTGAAAACCTATTTCTAAATAATCATGTTTTTGCCATCAAAATCTGCAAAAATTTAGCCGAGCTTTGGCGGTTGTTTGATCATGGAGCAATAAAAATTTTAATAGCTAAAATTTTCTAAAGAAATTTTTTGGCCGGTTGTTTGATTAGTATACACACTTAGAAAAAAACACCGAATTTGGTAAAGTTTTACCGAATTTCAAACAGCTGAACGTTCGGTAAATCGTTCTGTAAATCTTTGATTTACCGAAAAAATTTGCAGAGCTGAAATGTCAAATGTACCGATGATCTCGTGAACTTTAAAAAATTATACGTATTTTCCAATGATTTTTCCTACTGAAGGTACTGAAAAAAAAACGGAATTTCGGATTAATTTCAGTTTTTCAGTAAAATTCAAATTAGGTTTGTTTTTATATTCAACCGTTTTTTTCGGTTGAGCGTTTATTAAAATCATTTATTAAAACAAAAAATAAAGAATACAAATTACAGGCCTTGTTGAATATTATAAATCGCTTCCCAGAAAAAAGAAAGAAATGTTAATCAGATGGACTAGGCGCAATTTTAAATACTAAATAGAGCTGCAATAAAATCTTGAACGCTGACTTGTGGTTTACTGTCGTCACTAATTCACACCGGCAGTATATGGCACAGTCTTCAGAGTCATCTAAAAATTGTCCTCGAACCACGATGAATGGAACTTGAAGTGTTTTGGATGGCTCATCTGTAATCTTTAAACACTCGTGTGTTAAAGAAAATTTACCTTTTTCCATTTAACGATTCCATACAAAGGGTTTTCTCTAGAATTAGCATTTTTGTTTTTTTTTTTAGAACCACGCGAAGGACTTTTGATGCGAACTATTGCTAAAGCTCGTAAAAAATCTGCCAATTGAAATACTCTTTTCAATACGGAAATTGTAATTATACTGTACAAAAGTTACCATTTTTCAAATCTCTAAATTTCTCTCGATATTTCAATAAAATCTTTGGTTCGAGCTGATCCCACTTTTCTACGAAGTTCATTACTGATGGGTATAGTTGATAAAAATCCAAAGAACAAGTAGACTTTATTGTAAAAGGCGTAGAATTAAATGCGTTAGTTTATACTGCTATTTAATTTGGAGGATGGGACTATACGCTTTAAGGATTTCGGTAAAACATGTTACGGAATCCGGTAGTTCCATATGTTTACCGAAGTTTAGTGCCGCTTTTAGAGAATACTGTAATATATTAAGAATTTTACTGATTGGGTATTCAATTTGCAGTGATGAGCACCATTCCGCTAATTCGCTAATCGCTAATTAGCGACGCTAATATTCAGTTAGCGGTTAAGCGATTTCGCTAATTTTTGAGCTAGTTAGCGAAACTGTTAGCGTCGCTAAAAATTTGACCTATGAAACGCTAATCGCTAATCCGCTAAACTTTGTAGAGAAGCGACGATAGAACTATTAGAAAAACTAAATTGCTGATGGCGTACGTAAATTGCTTCGAAAGATGAACGTTTCATTCAAACAACTTTCAATTGTCTTAATTGTCTAAAGTACCTCACTTTACGACACAAGTGCATGTCAGTCTTTTTACCCTAGAATGGAGTTCCAGATATCGTACAAGCCACAGGAGCATTTTGAAGAACAAACTCAAGGCCTAGATTGAATTTTCGGGACACCAAGAACTTTTGTAAATTGCAATGCGCTTGAAATTATGACAACTTTTGTTCTACTTTTTCGATTCAGATAATAATTGAATTTTTATGAAAACATCCCTAGAAGTATTTATTTCAAATGCAAGGAGAATAACTTTTGTTATTCATCGTTTTTACAAAATCAAGTATGAACACCGTTTTGTGAACCTCTCATTGTGAATAGCTCTAAAAAGTAATTGTTTTCGTTCGTTTTACCATAAAAGATCAAAGTGGTCCAAAACGATGACACCCCGTTAAGCATACAGACGCGAGGCATACGGTCGCGAGGCATAGTACGCTAGGCATAATGGACGGCAGGCATACGGACACGAGGCATATGGACGCGAGGCCGAATGGACGCGAGGCCGAATGGACGCGAGGCCGAATGGACGCGAGGCCGAATGGACGCGAGGCCGAATGGACGCGAGGCCGAATGGACGCGAGGCCGAATGGACGCGAGGCCGAATGGACGCGAGGCCGAATGGTCGCGAGGCCGAATGGATACAAGGCCAAAAGGACACAAGGCCAAGGGGAAGTGATGCGGAATGTTATTATCGTCATCATCATCACAGCCTCCTTTCAATAACATGTATTTCGCTTCAAAGTGTCATTTGGAAAGCAATACACCCGCGCCCTTCGGCCGACTCGCTGTTCGAGCGAATGCTGTCCTTACTCGCTACCGCTCGTTCGGACTTAACTAAGGGAAGAAAACTCTGTTTGAGTAGACCTAGCAAACCAGTAGATCAGTCGTTTGGGTGCGAGAGGCCGCCGCTTCCGACGGCGGGTCGGCGGCCGGCTCGGACTGCGGAAACCACGGCGGCTTAGTGCCGCCTCGTTTCCTTGCCCTCGATTATGCGTCTTCGCCGCATGATTTCAAGAAAAGTATTATACCCAACTTAAACTCTTTAGGAAACTATTAACACCTGAACTACATCGTACAACATCGCATTCGGCCTCGTGTCCATTCGGCCTCGCGTCCATTCGGCCTCGCGTCCATTCGGCCTCGCGTCCATTCGGCCTCGCGTAAATTCGGCCTTGTGTCCATTCGGCCTCGCGTCCGTTATGCCTTTTGGAAGTATGCCTCGTATCCATTATGCCTCGCGTCTGTATGCCTAGCATACTATACCTAACATCCATATGCCTAGCATCCATATGCCTCGTGTCCCGTCCCCGTCCAAAACATACAAAACACGAGCTATAAATATAGCGATGTGACTATTTACATATTAATAAGTTAGCGATTAGCGAAAGTTCCGCTAATGTGGGATTAGCGTTTAGCGTTTAGCGATTATCGAGCTAAATTTTCCGATTAGCGGCTTAGCGATTAGCGTCGCTAAATTTTCGATTAGCGGTGCCCACCACTGTCAATTTGAAATAACAGGCATGAAAAAATTGAAATTTATCCGATTTTTGGTATTGTCGTGCTTTACAGATACGATACTGTAAAATAAATTACCGAACAAAAATGTTTTTATTAAATGTGTAGAGTCGTCGGTAAAGTTTATGATAGTAATTTTGTTCTTCAAAAAAAAAAAATTAATACATATATATAAAAAAATTAAAAAAGGAATGAGAAAATAATCAATTATTATTATTAGTCTATATATAATGAGTTTTCGAAAAAATCATACAAACAGGTTTAATAAATATTCATTTTAAGCTCAAAGGTATATTATAAATTGAATGTCTTGAAAACTCCCAATTCTGAAAAATCTATTTATTATGAAAACCACAAAAAGTTACCTAAACATTGATTTGAACGTTTTTTTCATTTGGATAATGAAAAAACGAAAAAAGTTCAAATTTAGAAAAAAAAATATTTTTTAGATTTTCTATACAGTGTATTTTTTTAAGAGAAAATTACTATCTACAACCTCGCCAAAGACACTAAAATCAACCGTTTTGGCCCCTTGGAATATTTGTTATCCTCAGCAGATGGTGGGCTTACCCCGCATGAAAAAATATGCAAATTTTCAATGCATTTTTTTAATTGAAAAAAAAGCTAGAAAATAAACAAAAATATTTCAGTTCTTTTTTTTAGATGCGGGTATCGAATAGAGGAGCCTCTTTCCGAAGAAAAATGAAATTGCATCTTATTTTTCTATAAACAGAATTGCTTAACAGGGCGGTCTTGCCCCGCTTAACCCTATAGAAGTACTGTACAAAATGCATCAGCATTGCCGTATTTAGGGCGGGTCCAAGAAGGCCATGGCTTCTGGAACTTCATCCCTTACTCACAAAAGTTCACTTTTCATGAATCATGACTAAATGAAAAAAAAATAAAATAGAAAAAAATTGTCATTGAAGTGTTACTGAGATTTAAGTAAAACTACCACAATTCTTTTATAACATTTCTTCAACATATATTTTTGTATGACATGTTCCTTTATTGAAATAATTTTGGCAAGTGAAAATAAGCCCCATAAGCTACTCGGCTTCCGGGCAGCTGCACAACTAAATCCGATTCTACGCACGTTAGGTACTTACGGAATTTACTGCGCTTCTAAACATTTTTAAGTGACATTGAACGTATAGGATGATTGTAGGATCTATATAATGTATGTTTATGTCGAAGCTTACTGTGAGGCGCCCTCATTCCGTGCAGCTCCTTATTCCGTGCACTTCGTTTAAAAATGTTAAAAATTATATCAAATGTAAGAAGATTTTTTAAAAAGTATGTTTGAAGATGATTATCTGTATAGGATAAAACACCTTAGAACATTCCCTGAAAATGACCCAAGACAATATTTTGAATTCCAAAATAGCAACATTCGTTTTCTAAAAACCAACCTTAAATGGCCGACCCAATATGGCTATTTCCGGAATCGGAATGATGCCCAGAGACAGAAAATCAACTTCAGAAGCCAATTTAAAATTCCACGATTCCTGGTTTCCGAAACACATAAAAAATTTACCAAGTACCACGTAGTATGAGTACTTCCGGTATCGGAATGATGCCCAGAGACCTGTAAACGACACCAGACAAACCGGAAATCACTACCCTATATTAGGAAATGACGCGTAAAGTTGATTTCCGGTCTCTAGGCATAATCCCGACTCCGAAAATATCAAAATTGAGTGTTATTAGACCATTTCTGGTTCTCTTCCAGATCCCGGAAGTCGCCATTTTGGAATGGAACATGGCATCTGGGGTCGTTTTCATCAAATATCTGCATATCATCCCGATTCCAAAGATACTGATATGAGGGAAAATTCATTGAATTTTGGCTGTTTGCTGAAAACCGGAAGTCACCATTTTAAATTTTAAAATGGTGTCTGGATTTCCAGTCTGTGGACATCATCCCGATTCCGGAAATACCCATATTTTCTGGTATTCGAGCATTTTTAGTTCTTTTCCAGAAACCGGAAGTCGCCATCTTGAAATTCGTAACGTTGTTCCGGTCTCTGGTTATAATCCCGAATCTGAAAATACCCATATTGGATGGAATTTGATCTTGTTTTATTTAATTGTTCCGGAACAACCATTTTGGGGGCATATTACGATAACACCCAATACCATAAAAATGGCCCGTAGAAGTAATGTTATGTACTTTGAACCGGATTTCCTGGAATAAAAATTTTCTCGGTGCACTAACGCTTATTTAAAAGCAGATAAGCAATTGAATCTTTTGGAGATAAAACTATCGAAATCGGATAAAAATCGCAAGAGTTACAAAAATTTTAATTTGTGGGTACCCGGGAACCCCGTTAATAACGGTTGATACTGTAAAGGTTACACCGAGAAACGGTATGGAATTTCGGACCAATCACTTTGGTTCTTTGCGTGATCTCTAAAATGTCTACTATATATTTCAGTTTGTTCTTTACTGCAACTAGCTTTTCTCTACAAAAGTACGTTATGCCAAAATAAGGGTATCAACAGAACAAAAATAAATACTCTCCACAGATTGACACCTTTCTAAAGTCAGTTCATTTTCGACCCGATCAGAGCCGGGAACACACACGCGACCGGCTACTGGACCGGGATTCTATATTGCTACACGAGTGCACTGCATGAATGTCGGACAAAAATGTATACTGAATAAATAAAATGCTTGTGGCGTAAGGGAGCGCGTATTCCCTTCGCTATGGCGTTCTTGAGGCTACTTGCACACTATGCCCTAGGTTTCACAAAACGCCACACTTGCTTCCTGTGTAAATTGGTGCAACGCTTTTGCATAGTACGGCGAAGTAAACTTAAATAAGTTGGACTAGAATGCTTAGATAAAGTAATCGTACTGAAGATTATTTAAGCTTTGTTAGGAGCGCGCTTCGATGCTTTTAAATTAAAGGTATAAAAAGTATTAAATACTCGAAATAGAAGGAAGAAAACTTTCATTCTGGTTTATACATGCCTCTACAGCGCTGCTTACGCTAGCTTTACTCCGATAATGGAATCTCTAAAGTTAAATGCTTCACTTTGCTTTTGCTTGTACAGGTTGCTTTTTTTCTTCTTCTACTTTGTGTTGTATACAGTCATAAAACTATTTTTCTTGACATGGTCATATCTGCCAGATAGCCAGCTTATGACAAATCAGCGTGCCTTTTCCTTTTTTTTATTTGTTTAATTTGCTTCACGATGAAATGTACCGTTTAGATTACTTTTGAGTAGTGTTGATTTATTTAATCGATAATTTTTCAGTATATCAACTACCACAACTTCAATGAGCTTTTTTTTAAATAGAATAACGAGGAGGCTGAAGGGGAACGAAACAATAAAGCAGTCAAACAGTGTGCGTTAGAAAAGAGTCTTGAGATTTAAGGATTTCCGAAAAAAAAACTCAGTTAAACCGATAGTCACGGATTGAGAAAAGTAATGTAAAAGTTGTGACCTAGTGTTCACGTAAATTTAGTACACAAAACATGTATGTAATATGTGTCTAAAACAATATTATGACACGAGGAGAATAGTTACTGTTTTAAAATACTAGCAGAATAACTTAGGCTGAGTGAATTTCAACTGTTGGGTATGTGCGCAAAAAACGCTATTCTAGAGTATGTGCGATCACGTTGCTCTAGATTAGTGCCACTACTTTCTGCAATTTTGTGGGTATCTGAAGATAATTGATTGTTTAGCATGTCTTTCGTAGCTCTGGTAGTGGGACCCTAGAGATACCTTCCAAGCAAACCAGCCGAATTGTTTGCACAACATGGATTTTTTTTTTCATTTACATTTGGCTTTCTTTGCGCCACTGAAACGTTCCTGACTTGACACCAATGCTGGAGGAGCCTTGGCCACTGCCGCTGCTACTCAATATGTTGTTGGTGCGTCGAATCAGTTGGGCCGCTGAATCGATTCGATTGCGTATAAGCCGCATAGCTGGGTTGGTAGCAATACCACTACGTTTCGATGATTTTCTGTGGAAGGACAAAACATTTAATAGGAGCCCGTGAAAGCGCTACTATCACAAAACTTACCCTCCCTGCGGCTGTTCCTTCTGATTGTTGCCCAGAATGATACGCATATGAGTATCCCTAGCAAAATGATTGTTTTCCGAAGGATTCATAATCGTGCTGTTGTTCGATAAACTGATGTTCATCTCTTCAAACTGCTTGCCCAGTAACGCCAGCGAGGAAGGCGGCTGATTTTGTCCTGGTGAACTGACGTCACTACTAGGCGAATGTGGTGGTGTCGCATACAGTGGCGACATGCACCCCAAATCGAACAGATCGGCATCGTTCGGATTCATTCGAATATTGGAAGCTGCGAATTATGATATCATGGTTAGAACCAACGTATTAAATGTATTTTGTTGCTATTTTGTTACCTATATTCACCTGATACTCTTCGACATTCGGTAAAATTTGTGCATGTTTTTTCGTTCCAACGTACTTGCTATTGCTGTTGCTGCCACTTCCGGTGGACGGTTGGTGATTCGGTTGATGCTGCTGCTGTACAATGTGATGCGATTTCGAGTTGTGGTGACGAGAATGTTTCTGCAGCTGCTGCGTGAACGACATTGGCGCTTGCTGTAAGAAAAAACCTGCTGTAGTTGACTCATCCAAAAAAATACAAAAAAAGCCTCTTCCAAAACCTACCTCGTTACTGCTGCCAGTGGATTGACTAGAAATTACGCTCTTTCGCTTCTGCAGGCTGCTGTTATCGGACTGCATAGTGTTTTCGTAGAAGTTACTATTCTGGGTAGAGGAACTACCGCCAGCTGCCGCAGTACCACCATTCATCGTATGGTTCGGCATCAGTAGATTCGGATTCGGGAAGGGACCTGACGGCGAAGGGTTGTGAATTGGTGCGGATGCCTGCGGACACTCATCCGGGGATTTGAGACTTAAACTCTGATGAACCAGTTTACCACCATCCAGGTCGTCTGAAAAGTTAAAATTAAAAATGTTTGAATCGCGTTACCAGATGAGCGAAGTTCTTACTTTTCGTGTAATTCTCCAGAATCCTCAATACATTATTACGGTTCGATTTCGCTGCCAATTTGATTGGCGTTCGGCCACAGTGATCCGATTTGTACGGGTTGGCACCGTATTTGAGCAAATAGGTAACACATTTTTCGTGTCCTTCCTGGGCAGAAATACCAAGAGCCGTTGCACCTTGCTTGCAGGCATGATCCGGAATCGCACCATAGTACAGCAGCAGCTGCATGACCTCATGGTTCCCCTGCCAGGCACAAGAGTGCAAAGGTGTGCGCGATTCAAGATCCATAGCGTTGACATCGGCGTTTCCTATAAAATAAGTTAGTTCTTATCGAGAATATTACAAAATTAAAAAAATAAAAACAATTACCTAAAGTTATCAACAGCTTAACCATCTCGGCGTGACCCTGCCAAGAAGCCACATGGAGAGCCGTTCGACCTTCGCTATCCGGAATGTTTACGTCCGCGTTCGAATATTCCAAGAGGAACTTTACAACCTTCAGTTTATTTTCTAGTGCCAAAATATACAACGTGGTTCGTGAATCGGCGTCTTTCGAGTTCACGTCGCAACCAAACTTCAACAATGTCTGAACGCATTCGAAATGGCCCTCAAGGCAAGCCAGTCTGAATGCCGTCTTTCCGTCGTGAGCTCTCTGATCGATGCACGGCCGATGAATGTTCAAGATAGCCTCCAGTACCGAATTATGCCCTTCCTGAGCAGCAAGATGCAATGCGGCTTTCCCCTCGTTATCACATTCATCTATTTTCGCGCCTGATTCAAGCAGCTGAATGCAAATGTCAGCGTAGCCCTCAAAAGCTGCGTAGTGTAGGGGCGTCCATCCAGCATTATCGCGATGGGTTTCATCCAATCCACGGTCAAGCAGTTGTCGTACAGTTTCCAGATTACCTTGCGCTGCAGCTACGCTTAAAACTGTACGGCCTTCCGAATCCATACAGTCAATGCCACAACCCCAGAATAGAAGTAATTTCACCACGTGTGCATGCCCAGAAGTGCAGGCTGCCCACAGTGGAGTCCTTCCCATATGATCTGCCATGTCAGGATCAGCTCCGTTTTCCAGAAGCAGTTCACAGATCTCTGAATTCCCTTCGAACGAACTAACCAGCAACGGAGACATTCCTTCATTATCCGTCTGATCGGTGTTGGCACCATACTCAAGCAAAGTCGAAATTACTTTGCTATATCCCGAGCTTCCACAAAGAGCAGCCACGCACAACGCATTCCTCCCGTCTAGGTCTGTATGATTCACATCTGCGCCGTTCTCCAATAAAATCTCCACGATATCGTAATGCCCCATATAGGATGCTGCGATTAACGACGTACGGCCTTGCTTGTCGATCGAGTTAACGTTTGCGCCCGCTTCGATCAGAATCTTCACAATGTCTTCATTGCCGCTCCAGGCGGCAGCACGCAACGCAGTGCGTCCCTCCTTATCAGCCCGGTCGATCGCACAGGCGCCGCTTTCTATCAGCAGCTTCACAACATCGGTATGGCCACCCCAAGAAGCCGATCGCAGCGGAGTCCAGCCGTCGCGATCGGCATGATTGACGTCGATCTTGCGGAAACGTCCGGTTCCATCATTGAGCGATTGCTTGTAACGCAGCAAAAGGTTCACAATCTCAATGTGGCCGTTACGGGCGGCTATGTTGAGTGCAGTTTGCCCATTCAGGTCCTCGATTTCCAGATCAATTGGATCCTTGCAGGCCTGGAATTATTATGAGAAATGTTTCAATCGACTTGTCTTTAACGGGTGAAGTAAATCTACTACAGATTTGCTAATTTTGTTCTACTGTTGTTTGTAAATAACCTATGCTATAAAAGTTTTTGGTAAATTTCATACATGATTCGGTTTTTCATTAATTTTTTTACTTTCTTATATTGAGTTTACTTTCATTGTTAGCAACTCCATAACACATTGACTTAAAGGACTGAAATTCTAAAGTTTGATGATACTTACATTCAACGCTCTCTCCAGCAGAGTATGGTTGCCTTCGTTCGCCAGTATGTGAATAAGGGCTTTGCCCTTGTGCAGCTCCGAATCGAACATATCGTACTGAACGCGATCATTTTGAATGTCCGACTTGGAATCGCCAATGGCACTGCCCTCTCCGGCAACTCCACTCTCGCAGCGATCCACTTCATGGCCGTCGTACCGATCGGAAGACACCATTGCCGCCGGACCGATTCCCATGGCACCAGCCCCTTTACCCATACCGCACTGAAGTTCGATATTGATCGACTTCTGCAGTTCTTGTTGGCAACTTTTCTCGCTCGAGATCAGCAGCTCAGCTAGCTCCGAGTCGATGTTTTGCGAACGATCCGACAGAACCGGCGAATTGATGGCAGACGATTCACAAGACATAACAGTGTCGGCATTGTTGATGCCGGTTTCAATGAGCAGCTTGAGCACTTTGCAGTCCGTTGGTAGATTCGGTTTGAAGAAGTCGTTTAGGAATCCGGTGAATTCATCATTGAGCTCGGCATTTAGATAACGCTCCAGCATCGTGCGAGTACGTAACGCTAAATTAACGTCATTTTTGCACTCATCTTCGCACAGAGCACAACAGTTTAGGAGATTGGTGTAGAAACAGTCACTCAGATTGGATTTCGTTTCCAACAGAATCAGAAGCAGATCAAGGTTGATGTTTTTGTTGGTCAGATATTCGCCGGTTTTGATCAAATGATATAAATAGAGGCGTAACTTGTTCGGACACAATTGATCCGCGACCATTGTGTAGTACATGGAGACCATAATGTGGCCCTCGTTGAGATCGCACAGGAACTTCTTGGTAGAGAACTTAACGTCTATCAACCAGTCGCAAAAAGAGTTGTGGAATATTTTCAGCGCGTAGACATTGCGAGGACTGTATTCCACGATATTACGCATCAAATCGAGTCGCTTCTCGAACTCTTCCATGTCGAGACTGTAGTTGTGGGTACGCAGGCAATTGTAGAGAAAAAACTTGTCCACGTAATTGTTGCACACTAGCAGTACATTGAGGATAGGCCGTATTTTGTTGTACTGCTTCTTGTTGAACGATTTCTGACAGATGTACAGATAAAGGCCGTTCAGTGTGCATGGAATCAGTTTAATCTCCCGGAAGGTGAAAAAGTTCTCCTTGATACCCGTCAATACCTTGTACAGGTATAGTAGACATCCATTCGACTTGATATAGAGCTGATTCAGACTTTCGATAATATCTTTGGTCAGATTAATTCCACGGAAGTCCGTGTTCAGTCTATTGATGATGTACTGCTGAACGTCCTTAACGACGTGACTCTTGCGTAGGTCATCCAGCGTAAGCTTCTTGAAACCGGTAAATAACTTAGTAATATTTTTGTTCTGCTTTTTAGCCGTACACACCACGAATAACCACTTGGGCATCAGGTGTATATGATTGGAAAGCAGTTCCGCGATATTGCGGCTCTTTGTAACCTGTTTACCTTTGAGCGTGGAAATCAGGTTCCCATCTTGTATGTAGTTCTCATCGATCGAGTCTATCAACAGCAGCAAGGCATTCTTAGGTGGGCTTAGTTCCAGCAGCGGAAACAATATTGCTTTCTTGAAACAGTCATCCGGATTTTTCTCTATACTATCCACCGTTATAGACTCGAAAATGTCGGGATTGCTAAGCAGCATTTCGTAATAACCATCGGCAATAATCTGTCGACAATTTTTCGACTTTGGCAACGGTGGAGGAATGTTCACTTCCGTTGCAGCAGTTGATTCAACTTTGGGGGTTTGTGGATTGGTGCCCTCCTCCTGTGGGACCTCTTGTTCTTGAGTGCTTTTTTCGCTGACCACTTGTTCGTTTATCTCGACAGTAACGTCCTCACTGATCTCGCGAGCGATTTCATCATCCAGCTTGATGTCGCTTATATCAGCGATTCCCTCACCGGCACCGTCTAATAGTTCTTCTTCGTCTGGTTCCGCTGTTGGTGATGGTTCTTTCGGGCTGGGTGTTTTTGTCGGTGATCGAATGTTACTGCCAATCGCCACCGGAATTTTGGAACCTCTCGTCTTACCAGGGCTGGAAATATTGTTCTGCTGTTTCTCTACTTTTTTGCCACCCGCTGCTGGAGCACTTTTCAGCAGCGGTGGATGCGTTGTGTACGGATAGTTAGGCTGTTCCTTATCACGGCTTAGGCTTTCCACCGGTTCCGACTGCTGGCGACAAACTTTCTTCTTGGAGCAAAACTCCGCCACTCGCTCATTAAGTTTGATTTCCGAAAGAATCACCTCTTCGAGTTCCTTATCATATTCTACATCTTTGTCGTCGGATTTCGTTACACCCGCTGCCAGCGCAATTTGTTGCTGATCAGCTTCCGGTAAAGCATCATTACTGCTGCTTATTACCGATGCTTCTAGATTCACTTCAATCGGTTTATCACTTGTGAGATCATTTGATGGAGTCGTTGCATTATTCGAGATCACTACTGTCGAGCTGCTACAAACAAAGCTCGAATGGCTGAGGATTTGCAGTATTATACTGCGAATGAACATACTGAGACTATGGCACTCTGGGTTTTGCGAGTTTACGAAATAACATGCCAGCAGCCTTCGGTTTAGCATCCCTCTGGTTCCGGTGCTACCTTCGATGATATCGTTGCAGATCGATGTTTTCCCAGACCCATTGGAACCGAGTACTAAATAACCTAGTGAGGGCAAATCAGCGCCACGAACCGGTGCCTGGTGGGTTGATGTTGCTCGTGGGAAGAAACTCGAACTCTGAGGCGGCACACATTCACCCGGATCTGTCATACCTGGTGGAACGGGAATTGGTTTCTTGCAAGCACGCTGCTCCAAACACATCGCAACCTTTTTCAGAACCCATTCCCGGTTGAGATAAGCATTGATTTCCGAGCTCACGGATGACTCAACTCCCTTGCCAATATGACCAGTGGTATTTTGATTTCCAGTTCTACCATTAATCGGTGGGATGCCGGTCAATGGCTTCGGATTGACTGGAGGATTGAGAGATGGAGGATCAATATCTAGCTGTTCGTTATCTTCCTGACTTCGTTCAGCCGAACGATTTCGGTGCAGATTAGTGAGCATTTCTAGCTTTTCGTTGCACCTTGCCTCCAACTCGTTCAGCGATTCATTGATGTCTAGATCTAGGTTTTTATCCTCTTCCTCATTGGCCAAAGTTTTATAACCGAGCAGGGGCTGATCGATTGGCTCTGTTGGAGCTGCAGAGTCCGAGTTCAATGAATCGTTCAGTACATTCTGGTGTACCAAATTAACAAAATGCTCTTTCCTTGCTAAGTAAGAGAAGTTAGAAATTTGATACTCCTTATGCAGTTCGATTTTTTTGTGCATTTGAGTTGTATCTTTTAGAAAATCCCGTATTCGCCGATCTTCCAACTCAGCGTTAATTATTTTAACGTCTCGATCATTGCTGCTACTGTTGTTCAGGTTATCGTCAATATTCGCAGCACCGATGCCACGACCACTAGTTGGCGTCGGTAGCGGTGGACGCCCCTTGGGGGTAGCACCTTGCTGCTGCTGCTGACGGGGCCGTTCAGACTTTTTTAGTGGCGTCGCGTACAAACTGTCTTTACTGTGCATGGCTAAATTGTTCTGTATTTTGTTGTTATTTTCCGCGCCAGAATTGTGCTGCTGGCTAACAAATCCCCCCGAGGCATTCACGTCCTCCGCTGTGCAAGCACCGTTCGTTGTTTCACCATCGTCAAAACCACCGCTGCCCCCACCGCCACCTGATCCATTACGTAGCCTCTCGTGACAGGGCAAATTTTCGTAGATGTCATCGGTATTCATTTTCCCGTTGGCTATTTTACCATCCATCGACGATGACATATCGCTTGCTCCAGCTCTAGGCTTCACTTCAACACCAATATATATGTTTATAGGTTTACTAATTGATTCTCCAAACTGGATTTATTTAAATACGCATTATTGCTGTCCTCTTACTTAAAGTTCCACATGGTACTGATGAGAAAAAAAAACGGCCTAAATCGTTTGAGCATCAATCAGCACACTGGACTCAATTCGATCTTTTTCTCTTTGCCTTACGTTTAGCCGGCCAACGGATTGCTAATAGGTCATTTTGCTTCTTTCGGCTCTAGAACTGCGGTCTACCCTAGCAAAGTGACTTCACTCTAGTCAGTCGGCGGCTGCTTGCTGTTGCTGCTCTTATCCTATAAATAAACAAGAAAAGACCAAAACGAAGTGCTGTGAGAAACGTTGCATTGCAGTACGACGACGACGACGATAAAGGGACGGAACATAACGTTCGACGCCCGCGGTTACATCATATTCATTCAAGAGAAGTTTTCTATGCCGAAGTTTACTAATAAAAAACTGGGACTGCCAATAAATGCGAACGAGAGAACGAACGGTGGCGAGCAGTTTCAAAATGTGGCTGCCTACCGGTGGAAGCGACTGTTTAGAAGGCGGACTATGTGCTTGGTAGTGCTATAACAATCATCATCGAGACATTAAAAGAATGGTGCTTCGCTATTTCCGAAATCAAACGGCCGCCGGCTGCTGTTTTGCGATCCGTCGCGGCGCGCTCGGTCGTTAGCGATCACCACCGAAAAAAAATGGTTGGAGCATAACAAACGCCACTGTCTGGTGTGTATTGAAATCTCTCAATTCAATAAAACTTCGAAGGTTTTAGGCCTTACTACCCTGATCAATTCCGTTTGTTTTTTTTTTTCAAATTCATCTGTACTATCATATGAAAAACACTGAAGTTTTTTTTTAATAATTGAATTTGAGATCCTACACTAAAAAAATGCATTTTAAAAACGAAAAATGATTTTGAATTAACTGGTCCTCGCAGATTTTTAACTAAATAAGTTTTCATATAGGGGTAAGCGGGGTAAGACCGCCCCCTTAAGCAATTCTTTTTATAGAAAAAAAAGTTGCGGCTGCAATTTCATTTTTTCTTCGCTAAGAGGTTTTTCTATTCAATACCCGATCTTAAAAAATAAGAACTGAAATGTTTTTGTTTATTTTCCAGCTTTCTTTTAAATTTTAAAAATTCATTGAAAATGTGCAGATCTTTTTCATGCGGGGTAAGCCCGCCCACCAGCGGGGTAAGATCGCCCACCATTTTTTGACGATAAACAATATTTTTAGGGCCGAAACGGTTGATTTTATCGGTATAGTGTCTCTGACAAAGATGTAGATGGCATTTTTTTTTCTTTTTAAATAAAATATACACTGTGAAAAATCTGAAATAAAAATTTTTTTTCTAAGTTTTAACTTATTTTGTTTTCTGATTATTCAAGTTCAAATCAATGTTTAGGTAACCTTTTTTGGTTTTCAAAATAAATAGATTTTTCAGAATTGGGGTTTTTCAAGATATTGAAATCATAATATACCTATCTTTAAGCTAAAATTTAAAACTCATCAAACCTGTCTGTATAATTCTTTTGAAGACTTATTATGCATAGAAAAATACTAATAATTATGATTTCTTTTATTTATATTTTCAATTTTCTATGCTCTTTTTTTTGAAGAACAAAATTACCAACGACACTATACACCAAACAAACCGTCTAAAAAAAATTTCTTCACAAAATGTGACCAATAATATTTCTATTATCCATGATCCAACAACCATAAAATTTTAGCTTACCTTTTGTAGATTTTACAGGCCAAAACATGTTTTTTCAAATAAATTTGAAAAAAAAATATTTTTAATTCCATTTTATATTTTTTCTTTAAATTTTTTTAGAGTGTGTACTTTTTTCGGAAGTAAAAAACTACTATTTTCAATTCTGCCGGAGACGTCATACCATTCAAACAAACCGTCCTGGCTCTAAAATTATTTTGGTTCATTAACACCATTTTCACACAGGTTTGACTTTTTCAAAAATAAGTAATAATAATAATAATAATAATAATAATAATAATAATAATAATAGTAATAATAATTTTTAATAACTAATAAATAAGCTTCAACCAAATCGAAAATGGTCGATTAACATCGATGTCTTATGTGGCTTGAAGTTGCTTAACTGATCCTGTAAATATTCCCTTTGTAGTGTCGAGGCATTTGGGTCTTGAAGTAAAACAACAAGCAGTTGTATAGGTGGCGGTTTTACCCCTTGTATAGTGGGCGACTTTACCCCCAGTGGAACATTTACAAGATTACTCACGGCCTTCGATATTTCCGAAAGAAGATAGATTCAGGCAAACGATTAAACGTATATTCACGAACAAAACAATAGATTTTTAAACAGAAAAACCTTAAGTCCCGTTACCGCAAAACAATAGCGCATTGACTGGTTGCCAGCTGAAAGGTTGTTTTTGATTATTTCTGCGACCGTTCGCGCACTATCAAAACAGAAAAACGTGCAAAATGTTATGTAATTGTACTGTAATAGACACGTTAAAGAAATTTTTCAATTATTTTATAACTTGGTAGTAAAACTGGGCGGTCTTACCCCGCAGGGCGGTCTTACCCTGTTTACCCCTAGATAATTCAGGGACATCCCAGATGGTCTCGAGGTACGATGCTGGCCCAACAAGCCAGTCAGTCGTCGTAGGTTCGAGTCTCGGCTTTGGGGAGACTGTTAGTGTCAGTAGGATTGTAGCGCTAGCCCCGCAATTGTCCAGTACACTAAACAGTCGGCTGCGAAGTCTGCGTATAAATAAACAGAAGGTCAAGTTCCGAATCGGAATGCAGCACCAAGGCTTGGCTTCTTTTTAATTCAAGGTACCTAAAATTCTTCTCAACAAATCAAAGTGAACACTTCTAAGGAAAAAAAGTTTTTTCTAACAAAAACTTTTTTGTGTCCTGGGCGTGCGGTAATAGCAACAGATAGAGAAATGTTTTTTTTTACTCTCGCTTATTTTCCGTCGGTCTAGTTCCACCACTGTTGTTGTTGTGCCAATCACCGACGCCCGGGGGAGGCGACTCCACCCAGGACCCTAACTCACGACCCGTTTATTAACGGACCGGCGCCAACGGCTTTACTTCCTAATGCGATGGAAGGCGTGATCCCAGAGATTTTTCGCCTCAGAAAATCTCCCGGTGTCGTCTAGGATTGAATCTAGACCAGTTGGGTTGGTTGTGAGTGGATCACGCCACCTCAAACCCATCGACACCCTATGTCGGCGGTGGGATTCGAACCCAGGCGTCGAGCGTGGTTGGCGGATACGTTATCAACCACGCTAGGGCCCTGCTGAAGAGAAATGTTGTAAAGTATGAATTACAATAAAAGAGCACGTTATACCTTTGGTTTTTCCAGTGATTGCTATACCTTTCTAGGAGAAAGGTAAAAATCATCAAAGTTGGTGGCCGCCATATTAAATTTGGCAGCAAAATTCGTTTTTGCCTTTCTCCTGGAAAGGTATAGCAATCACTGAGAAAACTAAAGGTATGAAAGAGTCAAAAGGGCCGAATGTCGTATATCACTCGACTCAGTTCGACGAACTGAGCACTTTCTGTATGTGTGTGTATGTGTGATTTTCATGCAATTAGTTCCAAATGAAAGGTCTAGTTGCCCCATAAGACCCTTTTCAATTTAAATGTAATCGGATTTTTAGTTTAGAGGTTATGTTTAAAAATGTAAAAATCACGAAACATTATTATCTCAGAAACTACTCAACCGATTTGGTTTCAAATGAGCGGGCTACCAAAAAAACCCTTAACTTTTGAATTTCATATAGATTAAAGCATCAGAGTGCATCAAAAGTTATTTATAAAAACGTGTTCTGGAGAGTGTTTCATCTCACTCATGTTTCTCAGAGATGACTGGACCGATTTCCACAAAATCATTGTCATATAGAAGGTCTAGTTGCCCCATAAGACCCTATAGATTTTTTTTACAATCGGACTTTTACTTTGCCTGTTATGTTTTAAAATGTGAAATCCAGCTTTGAAAAGATACATATTACGAAGACTACTTAAACTCACTCACTTTTCTCAGAGATGGCTGAACCGATTTCCACAAAATTAGTGTCAAATGAAAGGTCTAGCTGCCTCATAACACCTTATTGAATTTCAATGTAATGGACAGGTTTTTAACGATTTTGACCCGTTATTATTATTATAATCCAGAGATATTGCTGCAGAAATTCGAAAAATGTGACGGACGTCATCTTTTCCAAGAGGATAACGTTTGCGATAAAAAAATGGACAAAAATTGCCAATTTTTCATGGGTTTACCTTTGATCGCACTGACGAAACTACTCATACATCATCAATCATAATAACCCATGAGTTAGCAAAAAAAAATTGACAGCTCTATCAGTCAAACTCTAACTGTGATGTAGAGATGGTCGGGTATGGGAAATTTGTTACCCGTACCCGACCCGTACCCGACTAATCGAAAATTTTCAAACCCGTACCCGACCCGAACCCGTAGTCTGGTTTGTTTAAAATACCCGTACCCGACCCGAACCCGAAAAATATCTATTCCAACTACCCGTACCCGACCCGTACCCGAAAGAAAACAACGCCGAAATTGCTTGAGCCCGACCCGTACCCGACCCGTCCTGGATTTTTTTTTTTTTTTTCAAAATACCTGGGTACCTCGCACGTTATATGCACTAATTGTCATATGTGGTTTCTCGAGATGATGGCCGGAGTTAGACAAAAACCGAGTGTGAATGTGAGCGCATGTTAATGAACCCAGAGTTCCAGGCGGATGGTCCACTATAAGGAAGAGGTCCACTATGAAAAGTGCATGTCTGGTAAAGTTAAAAAAGCGACGAGTTTCATGTGAACATCGCAGCAACCTGAAATCTTAATGTTATAATAAAGTCGAAGTTAATATTGTTTATAACTTGAGAAAAATTTAATAATTCATTTGCATTTGCCAAAAACCTGTAATTTTTTAGTACAGATTCGGTGTCATCGATTCAATCTAAAAATCGGTATAACACAGATATTTCTGTACATACCTGGTCACAGTGCAAACAAAGACTATGCCATCGCTGTCAAATCTAATATACATATTTGATTCGTACCAAACACAGTAGAGAATCGATGGCCATCCGCCTGAATTTATTTTACGTCAGCTGTTTCATAATATTTTTCCTTTATTGCTATAATATTCAAGTGCCTAAATCCAAAATGTGGGTGCAATATCATGAGATCTGTTTTTTTATAACTTTTCGAAGTTTGGCATACTGACGTTTTTTGACCCGTTTTTTTAAAAAAATTCATTACTTTGAAACAGCTTCAATGATAGCTTGGATTTTTTTGGTGTCAAAGAAAAAGTTGATTCGTAGTTAGTTTGTATGTATTACCTATTTTGTTTTAATTTTTTAAAAAAAATTTTTTTCGCAAAATTTGGTTGATTTGAGGTGTTGTGCAAAAGCTACGTAATTTGTTTCTGTGAGGAGAACGCCCTGTGGCTAAGGGGAAAAGTGCCAAAATCATTAATAATTAGGTCACCTGCTTTATGGACGGCCCCAAATAAAAAATGGAATGGAGATTGGTGTTCAGCACACCAAAATTAAGTAAATACCATATTTTTGTCGCATTTATCCACACTTTTTTTACTTAACCAGCCCTTGTATTTAGTTGCCTTACTGTGCAATGCTCCGCGGTTTTCCTCACAAATATGAAAAAAGCCTGGCAAAAATTCCATTTAACTCAAAATGGTTGCAGGAAGAACTATTGACTTTCACATTAGAAAGAGATAGCATGATGTCATTTTCTTGGTGCAAACACTGCCGAAAACTGTCAGAATAGGTATTGACCGATCTCTCGTTGAGTGAGAATGGGCAATTTCTTGTTCGATCTTTCCGATTATTGACGATAAGAAAACACCTAGGTTTGAAATGTTAAAAATTAATTTCTCATAATTCACGAAAAGCAAATTACCCGTACCCGACCCGTACCCGACCAATTGAGAATTTTTCAAACCCGTACCCGACCCGAACCCGAAGCCTTGCTTTTTAAATTACCCGTACCCGACCCGAACCCGTAAAATATTTTTTTACGCTACCCGAAACCCGACCCGAACCCGTCGGGTACGGGTCGGGTACGGGTTTCGGGTAAAAATACCCGTACCCGACCATCTCTACAGTGTGATGGCGAAAAAAGTGAAGCTACTCCGTTCAGTAGTGTGCGCATTTTAAGAACGGTACCCCGCCACGTCAAAAACGGACATCGTGCGGCACTTTGTAGACGCCGGGATAGCCCGTTCCGGCATCTACAATATCTTGACACAATTGGACAACGATCAAAGCATCGAAAGAAAGCCCAGTTCCGGACGGCCAACGACCCTGAACGACAAGAAGCTTCGAAGGATTCTGAAGAGGAAGACCGAGGGAAAAGTGGCTAAATCGCTGCGTGCACTTGGCCGGGAGGTTGGTGCATGCTGAAAAACAGTGAAAAAGTATCTGGAGAACATGGACAAACATGTCAGAAAGCGGCAGTCCCGTCCACTGGTGCTAGTCTCGGAGCTGCAGGCAATGACGCAGCGACAGCAGTTGAATAAGATGGTTAAGTCGATTTCCCCGGCAAATCGCGATGCGGCAGTGATGATGGACGACGAGACCTATCTCACCCTAGATGACAACGATTTGCAGGGCACTCCGTATTTTACCTCCCCTACGAAGAAAGTGAGCACCGAGGTGAAGTATATTTCACAGGCCAAGTTCCCCAAGAAGGTGCGGCTGTGGCTGACAATCAGCGAGAAAGGTATGTCAAAGTTGCTCTTCTTTTGCTCCGGGCTGGCCGTGATCGGGGAAATTTATAGTACGAAGTGCCTGCCAGAAGTTGCGTCGTTTATCAAGAAATACCATAAGGGCGAAGACACGGTGTTCTGGCCAGATTTGGCGTCGACCCACTACTCGAAGCGATCGTTGGAGGAGATGGAGCGGCTAAATATCGATGTGGTACCGAAGTCGGCGAATCTGCCCAACGTTCCCCAGATGCGTCCCATCGAGAATTTCTGGGCAAACTTGAAGCGCAAGATCTATTCCAACAATTTTGTCGCGAAAACGGAGGAGGAATTAATTAAAAAAACACAGAAAAAGCTCGAAAACATGCCTGCACGCATGTTTTCGTCCGCCATGGCGAATGTTCCGGTTAACTGCCGGAAGGCCGCTCGCAAGGGCGTAGAATTTTTAAACTTATAAACAACGCATATAATACTCATTACCGGGGACTCCTAGGCCAAATTAAGTTTGTAGGAACCGTTTTTACATCAACCACCTAAGATTCAATATATAAAAGAATTATGTTGCAAGTTTCTTGCAAAACAAAATTTATATAATTAGACCAAACAGATTCTCATAACACTTAAAACACATTACTTCACATTACACTTAAACACGTTAGCTTCAAGAGCACGGGCCGTGGCGTTTTTCTTTCTGGCTTCTTCATCTTGATCTGAATTCTCCTTCTTCTTTGTCTTCAACAATTCAACATATCGGCTATGTGAAATGCGAGCGTAATGGATTAACGACTTGGTGATATCAATTTCGTCTTCACCACCGGCATCCTGTACTGCATCGTACACCAACCTCTGGATCAAAATCTCCTTAATAAACACGGTCAAGTTAGCAAGTTTCTTGCCTAAACCGGCTACCAGATCTCTTCAGAAAGTATCAAGGCGTTTCTCGCTACGGCGGTAGGAAGTCAGCAATGTCTCCGTCAAATGCATACTCAACAGTTGTGAGTATTTTAGGCGAAATCTGTCAACTACAGTTCCCGCGAGATTATCTTTGTGAACCATTTGCTCTTGGCAAAATTCGAGCCGTTTGACAGCTACTTCCTGGGAGCTTACCGTGGTCAACTTAGCTTCCAAGAGAAAGATGAATAAAAACAAAACTGATATAAGCACTGTGAGAAATGAGTTGAATATACTGGCAGCCGGGGTGAGATTGTGCCATCCAGCCCGTGACCTGTCAGCCATCTCTTCCGGGTCAGAAGACCAGTCTTTCTTGGTCAAGTTTTCGAGAAAACTTATTCAAGAAATTTTAGTGATCGCCATGAGATAGCTGACAATCTCACCCCAGCTTGTAATATGATATTCCCGGTGTTTTCCCGGTTTTTCCCGGGTCCAAACAATTCCAGGTTTTTTCCCGGTTCTCCCGGTTTTCTCGGCTGGGTGGCCACCCTGGTATCGCTCGTGATTAAATTGTACGAAATTAAGAGTGATTTCAAATTTCATATTTTATACTTCAATTACAACATCAATATTTTAGAGCCCAAAGAGTGAATATACCTTTATCGGATTGAAGCGTTCATGTAAATCTATTTTTACAAATAATAAGTTTGAATGAGAAAGGCTGGGTCTGACCGCTAGGTGGATTAATTGAGGTTTTTTTGCCTTTCTCCTAGAAAGGTATAGCAATCACTGCGAAAACCAAAGGTATGAAAGTGCTCCAGAGGGTCGAATCTCGTATATCAATCGACTCAGTTCGACGAGCTGAGCATTTTCTGTATGTGTGTGTGTGTGTGTGTGTGTGTGTGTGTGTGTGTGTGTGTGTGTGTATGTATGTGTGTGTGTATGTAACGCTCTCCCAATCTCACTCGATTTTCTCAGAGATGGCTGGACCGATTTCAATGAAACTAATTGCAAATGAAAGGTCTATTTGCCCCACAAGACCCTATTGAATTTTATTGTAATCGGATTTCTAGTTAAGAGGTTATGTATCAAAATGTAAAAATCACGAAACAACAATATCTCAGAAACTACGCAACTGATTTGAACAAAATTAATTTCAAATGAACGGGCTACCTAAAAAATCCTTAACTTTTGAATTTTATGAAGTTTGAACTTGTGGTTCAGAAGTTATGGAAAGAAACGTGTTCTGGAGACTGTTTAATCTCACTCATGTTTCTCAGAGATGGCTGGACCGATTTTCATAAAATCGGTGTTAAATGGAAGGTCTAGTTGCCCCATAAGACCCTATTGAGTTTTTTGCAATCGGACTTTTACTTTGCCTGTTATGTTTATAAATGTGAAATCCTGCTATGAAAAGTAAAATTTCACAAGACTACTTAAACTCACTCACTTTTCGTTGAGATGGCTGAACCGATTTCCACAAAATTAGTGTCAAATGAAAGGTCTAGCTGCCGCATAACACCCTATTGAATTTAACTGTAATCGAACTGTAACTTCGTCTGTAATGTATCGAAATGTGAAAATCACGAAACATCATTATCTCAGAAACTACACAACCGTTTTGAACAATATTGATATTAGATGAACGGGCTAGTTGAGGGTTAACTGATAAATTATGATTGAACAAGTGGTTTCATAATTCGGCTGCTCTATACGTTCCCATTTCATTCGATTATAATTGAACTTAAGCAACCGTTATATATTAAATTGCAATAACAACGAAAGTCTATTATCTCAAAGATTACACGACTTATTTAACATAACAAGTGTCATACGAACGAGTTATCTCTTAAACTTACGCATAACTAACTTCATTATAACTTGATATGTGGTTCAAAAGTTATGAAACGAAAAGAAATTCAAGACTATTTAAAGCTATACCTGCTTTGATCGATATATATGGGCTCAAAATAATTTGAATGTGGTATCGTACTATTGGAACGTTCCCGGTATCGCTCGTGATGAAATTGTTCGATATTAAAAGTCATTTCTTTTGCCTTTCTCCTAGAAAGGTATAGCAATCACTGCAAAAACTTAAGGTATAAAAGTGCTTAAAAGGGCCGAATGTCGTATATCACTCGACTCAGTTCGACGAGCTGAGCATTTTCTGTATGTGGGTGTATGTGTGTGTGTAACGCTCTCCTAATCTAACTCGATTTTCTCAGAGATGGTTGAACCGATTTCAATAAAATTAATTGCAAATGAAAGGTATAGTTGCCCCATAAGACCCTATTGAGTCTCATTGTAATCGGATTTTTAGTTTAGAGGTTATGTATCAAAATGTAAAAATCACCTAACATCAATATCTCAGATACTACACAACCGATTTGAACAAAATTAATTTCAAATGAACGGGCTACCTAAAAAACCCTTAACTTTTGAATTTGATGAAGATTGAACTTGTGGTTCAAAAGTTATGGAATGAAACGTGTTCTGGAGACTGGTTAATTTCACTAATGTTTCTCAGAGATGGCTGGGCCGATTTTAATAAAATCAGTGTAATATGGAAGGTCTTGATGCCCCACAAGACCCTATGATTTTTTTTGCAACCGGATTATTACTTTTCCTGTTATGTTTAAAAATGTGAAATCCAGCCAAGGATGGAAAAAATCGTATTGCATAACAATCATTCGGGTATCATTTCTGAACTTGCTATTCATAAGCTTTTAATCCCAGTAAACCATCGTTATTGAAAGTTACACATTCTCACGCATGCAAGAGACAACTTATATCAAAGAAATATATGGTAGCTTTCTTTGATGATTTTGTTTCAGTATTGCCTGCTTTAGGGGGAGCGAGCAACATATAGCGAGTGTTTCACGAAAGAATCGTATACGATTGCACTCGAGAGATCGCAGCGATTCTTTCAAATGTTGGTTGCTTGCAGGCGTAATTTGGATACTTCACGTCGTGCTTTCACCGTGATATACCGCGATAATTCTTAGTGATTTCAAATATCACATGCTAATGCACCATGCTACCATTTCCGTAAGCATTGATGATACCTATTTGCTCCGGTAGGCAAACAGTTAAACGCAATCTGATGTTCATTTGGATTCATAATTTTGTATCACTGGCGATAATATCTCAAAGATTCTCGCGATACCGTTGAATGCAAGTGAACTTGGATACAATTAATACTATCGTGTTTGAATCATTCAGTCTTCTTCTATAGTATTCGGAACTCTTAGAAGCGAAAAACAATCAGCAGCGTTTCTATGGAAAACTTGTACGCGAGTGGAAACAATTGAACGATACCTGATAAATCAAAGAACACATTTGCATGAAATATTGCTAGTGAGTGAAAATTTCCATGCTTGAATCCAGCTATGAAAAGAAACATATTCCGAAGACTACATAAACTCACTCGCTTTTCTCTGAGATGGTTGAACCGATTTCCAGAAAATTAGTGTCAAATGAAAGGTCTAGCTGCCTCATAACACCTTATTGAATTTTGCTGTAATCAGACTGTAAGTTTGTCTGTAATGTATCGAAATGTGAAAATCGCGAAACTTCATTATCTTAGAAACTACACAACCGTTTTGAACAATATTGATATCAGATTAACGGGCTAGTAAGATGTGGTATCGTACTATTTGAACGTTCCTGGTATCGCTCGTGATCAAAATTGTTCGAAATTAAGAGTCATTTCTCTTATTTCGCTATTTCTTAAGCACTAACATTACGTCAAATTTCATATTTTATACTTCAATAACAACATCAATATTTTAGAACCCAAAGAGTGAATATACCTTTATTGGGTTTAAGCATTCATGTAAATTCATTTTTACTAATAATAAGTTTGAATGAGAAAGGCTGAGTCTGACCGCTAGGTGGATTAATTTAGGTTTTTTTAGAAAAACCGATTTTGGAGCAAACCTTAAAAACTCTTACACCATTTAAAAGCATATGCATAAAAACATAAAATATTTTGAAATCAGACATGTATGTCGTCTATGCTGTCACATGTTGTCAAGGTTCCGCTTTTAATAAAACTATTATTTCTTCAAAAATATCTTTTGGGGGAAAAGCTTGAATCATTCCTCAGAGTCAATTATGGAGTGTTTTATAATACACATTTGTACATTTCTACAAGAGTGTTTGGATAACATTCTTTTTTATCACTTCTATCATAACGTTTTGCATAATTTCTTTTTTCTAGTGTTTTTTCTTATCAAAAACAATATTTTTTCAACTTAACTTTCGACGTCATTTTGATCAGATGAGTTTGATACGCACTTACGTGATGAAGTCGCAAATATTCGCAAATAGTCAACGGGTTTAAAATTTAGAACAATTTCTTATATTTTTTACTACGTCTGTAGCGCAACTCACTTCAGTAATATTATTTTATTTCATAAAAAAATCTCTATGTTTACTAAAAACGTAATTTACCGTGCTTGAAAAAGCAAAAAAAAATATTCATTGGACGAATTCATATTTCCTTCAAACAAAACCGCTACTGGAATCCAGGAATATTAGAGATACTCAGAGAGAGAGAGAGAGAGAGAGAGAGAGAGAGATAAGCGATGAAAAAACCGCCAATTTGACAACTAGGTTTCGCATGTCAGAGTTGCCAGATCTCTTATCGAAGCGCAATTTTGACTAAAATGCATAAAAAACCGTGAAGGTGTTAAATTTTATGTTTATGTTTAATGTTATATACTTTCACCATAATTGATTATTATTTTGTTTACCATACAAAAGGTTTGTGAACCACCAGATAAAAATCGCTGTGATAAGGCAATTTTGAAAAACGTGTGAAAATAAATTTATCCTTTACTGTACTTGATTGCAACACTTTTCAATTTGTTACCTGTCTACATACAACCACCTGCAATATTTTTCCATATGTAGTTTTGTAAAAATGAAGCGTTTGAGAAAACACGTGTTAGTAAGCGGGTTCCCGAGGGCTCACGAAGTCGGGAACACTCGGGCCTGTGTTTGCCGACGCTTCTGAAGGGCTGTTTTATTTAAAACACTGTGGGTTTTCGTTTTGTATAAGCACTGAAGGGCAATGAAAATACTCTCCGTGGCATCGCTCAAAACACACACGCAGTGGTGTGGTGGGTTTGGACAATCCAGTGTTTGAAGTTTGAAGTGATGTCTATGATTCTAGAATTGCTTGAACTTCAGCTTGGAAAAAAAACAGTTGACCCATTGCACAACAGAATTTCAGGCGGACAAAAGTCGGAAAAGTGATTTTTGACTGCTAAGGATACGCAACAGTTCTACGAAAAGATTAACTAATCCCGTAAAGGCTAGCGAGATGGTCGACAGGTGGAAGCAGCACTTCGATGAACATCTGAATGGCGATGCATCAAACAGAAGCGGAACTGGAGGAACGGATCAGGGAGTGCCAGCAGTAGATGACCGGGTATCAGCCCGCACCCTCCACGAAATTCAGCTAGAGCACTACACTGGGTCATTCCCAAGATCTGAGAAAAGGAAAAATTGCCGGAAGAGTGGATGGAGGGAGTCGTGTCTCATCTATAAGAAGGGCGACAAGCTGGAGTGCTGCAAATATCGTGGCATTATGCTCGTCAACGCTGCTTATAAAATACTCTCCAAATTTCTATTACGTCTAACACCTTCAACTACGAGGTTCGGCGGGTTTCATGGGAGCCCGCACAACAAAGAACCACATATCTTCGAGCCAAAAGATTTTGCAAAAATGTCGTGAGTACAATGTGTTTATCGGATTCAAGGTAGCCTATGATGCAGTTGATCGCGGACAGATATGGCAGATCATGCACGAGAACGAGGATATTTTCCAGAATAAACTGACGCGGCTGATCAAGGCTACCATGAATCGTGTGATGTGTTACGTGCGTGTTTCATGGACACTCTCGAGTCTCTTCGAGAGCTCCCCTTGCCGAGGATTGAGACAAGGTGATGGACTTTCCTGTTTGCTTTTTAACATCGCCCTCGAAGCTGTTTTACGAAGAGCGAGCATCGATACGATTGATAAGATTTTCCCGAAGCGAGTTTACCTTAAAAGCTTCGCTGATGACTTCGACACCATAGCACGACACTTTGCGACGGTGGAGGAAACCAATACCACACTAAAACGAAAGCTATGCGTATTGGACTGCTGATCAATGCGTCAAAAACAAAGTATATGGAGAGAAGAGGCTCCAAGAAGAACAATGTTAGCCTTCCACCTCGGATCAACGTGGATGGTGATGAGCTTGAGGTGGCAGACGAATTCGTGTACTTAGGATCGCTGGTGACCGCTGGCAAGAGAAGATCATTACCCATTAAAGACCATAGTAGAGGAGATATCACGCTTTCGGCTTTTACACTTATGTGAGAGCTTCCAAGGTTGGGTGATTTTTCTCTTTCTGATAACATCTTGTTAATAGAAGTGGTTGTAAATTAGTAGTTTAGTAATTGGTTGTACCACACACTACAGTCATACGTAACACTGGCGATTTTTTTTTTACTACTCGACAAACAATGAACATTAACGAATTTTCTTCGCCAGTGTTGTGTGTTTCTACAATAGTTGGTTAGAGTGTTTTACAATCTATCAACCGCATCAAATGTTGAATGCTTTAATTGAACTACTCCAAAACATGATCAGGATTAATTCATATTGAATTGTTACTTCCGTAGTTTTAAATTTGATAAAACAAAATTTTGTTCATGGACAATCAAAGCAGAAACAATCGAGAGTGAAGAGCAATCTATTGTTTCTTAATACATGTTTTAGCGAAGCTACAACGTGATAACTAACGACTCTTGTTAGGAAAAAGTTGGTTCTTTCGGCATTTCTCTCTATAATACACTTGGCATGAATCTTCTGCTACACCTGATAGTCGATAGTAGGATGCGATAATTATCGTTCAGCTCATTAGCATCTCGTCATATAGGTTGTGTGCTTAAAGGTGCAATGCATCGTCAGTGGACGATGCAGCGAAAATGTGTGGCTGGCATTTAACTCTCCGCTTCTTGATTCATACCACAGACAGACACATAACCGAACCGTGATTGCGGCTCCAATGGAGTCAAGAAAAAAAGCAACTGACTGAGGCCGGCGTCGTTCCTACTTTGACTAACAATATCCGCCCGATGGTACTTGGCCCGGAGAAATCCACTCGAGTGCTTATCGGAAATTGAAAGTACGCGATGAAAGCTGTGTTCATCATCTTTTTAGTCGGCAGATTAATCTACTGCTCGGACTATAGAATGGACAGAAGTGCTCACTGAGAAACTAATTAGGGTGCACCATTTACGCAGTTTTATCGGAGGCCGGTTTTCATTGGCAAATTAAAATCAGTTGTACCTACTTGATCCATATGAAATATTAGACGGAATTTTGCTGGCTGTATTTACACGTTCGATGACGTTACTCTTTGTTGTGTAAGTTTTCACAAATTAGTTGGTCTGCTCAAAATATTTGGATAGCGTATTGTTCACACTAAGCCGGCCTTAAATTTTTTTCAATCACAGCTGGAACAAAAACAAGCAACCGGACCGATCGGGCAGCGCGTCGGATGGCAACGTCGTGTTGGCTGTCGTTTTTATAGACTGCACGAGGGGTGACAAGAAACCGACGCGGGCGGTGATGAGCGCCAACGGACGGAAGCAAGGCATTAAAATGAACGACTGCCAGGCGGCAGGAATCGTGTCATGCTTCTGGCTTCCACTTGTGCTAAACTGGCTCGGTTTAGTTTTGTCACCGTTGAGCATACAATTCATGTTATCCGATATCGTGACGAATACAGTGGGCATATGCTAATTTGAACGATGTCCAACTTAAGCCATGATTCATTTACCAAGCACAAATCGTTCAAGTGCAGTGAACTATCGAAATTGCGTCTCGTTAGATTTAAATGACTGCAATTGATTTTCGGAATCGTTGTTCAGCCAATTTAGCAATCAAATTTCGATCGACTTTGAGGATTTCGTTTGTGCTGGCGCAGTTCAAATCACCGCCAGATGCATCCATCCAGAGCCAGGTTGACGGCTCGAAATGTGTTCTTGTTGACCTGTCACGAAGGCGAGAAAGATACAGAGCAGATCATGTTGCTCTTGATGGCACCCTTTTAACACTGTGACCTCATTTCAACATGGGTGAAAGATTCCATATGAAGAAAATTGGCGGTAGTGGCCCTTTTTTATTTTCGAGAATATTTAAATGTGTAGGTGAAGATGTGAGAATGAAAATAAGAAAGCAAACTTGCGCCATGTTTGTTGTCATATTTAGCGATGCTCATGTTAAGGTCTAATATGGAAGCAATGCCCCTGCTTACGCAAGAATATTAATAGAGTATTTACAAGGGGATTGGTGCTGTAGAATCACATATGAATATCGTCAGTGCTGTTAGATTAGGTCTTTGGCATATAGCAACGGGTTATTGAAACACCGCAAATGTGGACGTCTGCTATTTTCAAGTAATGGCCTATTTTGAAATTGATGAAATAAACCCGTGTATATTACGCTTACTATCTTCTTCTTTTTCGTAGATAGAGCTGGACCAATTGTTATGAACTTGTGTCACATTTGAGGTCTAGTTGCCTAGTAAGGATGTACATAAGGGTGGCTTGAAATGATGTTTTGTTTGGAAATTGGGGGCTCACCCTTCAAATAAAAAACAAAACAACTTATCGAGAAAGTCAGTTATTGATTATCTCAATTAATAATTTATGATTAAAATTGATTTGATTAAAGTAGGATCCACCTAATTTGTGGTCGCAGCTTTCTAGTTACTGTGGCGCCTCTAGTGGCGGTTGCGAGAAACCAATGACAGCGCAGTTAGGGAACATTCAGAAATTACGTAGCTTTTTATGTTTATTTAAAACTGCAACCCCCCCCCCCCCTCACTCGCCCCCTTAAATGCTACGTCATCAATGGATGTTCCCTTCTGAGAAAGGTTTGTTTACATAGTGGCGAAGGTTTCATCAAATTCGATTCAGTGAATCTAAAGTTTTCGACGATGAAGCGTGAGAGACGTGAAAAAATTTTGCACACTCACGTTGAAAATCCGACGTGATCAGGTGCAAAAATTGCGAAATGCCTCAAATTCCCCAAATCAACCGTAAACAGCGTGATGAAACGATTCAATGAAACTCTAACGCCGGGTCGCGCTGATCACAGCAACCGCAGAAGTGGAACGATTGACAAGCAGCTACGATTGAAAGTCAGCAGAGCAGTTCGAGGATTGCGATTTTGGCTAAGAAGTTCTCGGCACTGTACAGCACTGTTCGACGAATCTGTCGGCGTGAAGGCCTGCAGTCGTTCCACGCCAGCAATCACCCCAACAAAACCTTCAAGTAGAATCTCGTTGCGAAACGCCGCGCTAGGCTGCTGTATGCGAAAGTCTTGACCAAATTCGACGGCTGCATTTTAGTGAACGATGAGACATATGTAAAAATGGATTTCGCACAGCTCCCAGGACAAAAATTCTATGTGTCCAAGCGGTTTGAACTCATGTTTGCTGACAAGTTCGCTCGGAAGCTGATGGTGTGGCAGGGGATCTGAGCTGTGGCAAAAAAAAACAAGGTTTTCATTACAGGATCAACCATGATTGGCCAGGTGTACAAGGAACTGTGCCTCCAGAAGCGGATTTTGCCGTTCATTCAATCACATGACAATCTGGTGAAGTTCTGGCTTGACTTGGTCAGCTGCCACTACCACTACAGCCGAGAAGTCATGGATTGGTACGAGGAGAGTGGAATTGATCGAATCATCGAAAAAGTTTTCAACCTACCAAATTGCCCAGATTTTCGTCCAATTGCAAAATATTGGGCGATAATCAAGAACAAGTTCAAGAAAAGTGGCAGAACGATAAAAAACATCTGATTTACATAGATGTTGGAAGAAAATGGCGGATCGCATTGACGGTTCCACTGTGCAGAAGATGATCAGCAGTATAAAACGTAAAGTGCGTGAATGCATCCGAATAAAGGCAAAATGATATCTCAAGATTTTTGCAACGTTTTTTTTTACGAATATATGTCCCAATTTGCACGATCAAATATTAAATAGATCAAGCTTTTTAATGGCTATTACAAATAAACAAATAAACCCTCCAAACAGCATTTCCCAAAATTGCCGCAACAGTAAAGATTGTTTTACTCCCCGGAACTGAGTTGGTGAAGTTGCACAAAGAACCACGCAAGATGGCTATTTGTGAGTTATTTACCAAGACACAACTCAGTAGCTTCTGATTTTGTATAGATCGATGACAGCGCCGGCTACGTCTTTACGATCGGCTAGGGAAAGAATGGAAGGAAGTGTAACAAATCGTTTTTGTCGATCGTGATCGAGTTTACCTTTGCATTTTATCACAACGGTGAGAAAACTGTAAGTGACGGATTTTGTATACTTTTAACCTTCCCTCTATGCTTAGTACTATTCTTCTTTACCGAACCTCGCTAGTTATTTCTGGTAAGTATCGATAATTATCGTGCCTGGAGAGGTGTATTTGCTTTTTTTTTTTCATTCAACTGTGTGTCGCTCTGACTTTTTTTTCAGTGTTGGGAAAAGGTCAAAGTGAGGGGATGGCCCGAGAGCTTAAGAATATACCTAAAATGCTCAAAAGTCCCTATGACATCAAAAGACCGGATTTCTATTGAGATTTGAACTCGCTTGTCAAGCGGGCTCCGTAACCTTGAGGATACCAGCTCATCAAAAATAAGCTAAAAAGTTTTTTCCAACTTCATACAGGAATTCAAGATAACAATTTTCGTTTCGGCGAAAATAAAACAAATACAAAACGAACAACGCATACCTAACAATTTTTCAGGGTTGGCTTCGAAGGTCATTTTTTCTTTTCGTTCGAGTACACTTATCACATAAATGATTTATAGATACATGCATTCACATAAGGATCGTATGTGACTGTTACTGCGGCATTAGCTGCTGCTGGCGAAATGGACTGGGTAAATCGATTTTTTTCGACTTGCTGCATATCTGTCTGCGAACAAACCAGTTGCCTGGCCCAACTTCGAGAACCAACAAAACCATCAAGCAGATAGGAACGATACGATGGTGCGACGCAGCCTTCTTCCAGCCGTTCTTATCAGTAGACAAAGCTGTTGATGAACTGTTGGAAAGGAAGAAAGTCCATTGAGTGAATTCTTTGTTGTTTGCGAATTGTCGTCTTGTAAATAGTCAGAATAGCTGCTTTTACAAACCCTATAGAAAACTTGTAAGTAATTAGTTTCGGTTTATAATAATTTGTGAATGGCATTGTAAGGCAATTTGACCTTTCAGAAGGCTTAAAATGAAGAATCTCTTTTTCCTGCTTTCCAAATGGATCTTCTTCTCAAAATAAAAAAATATATCCGAAGTTGGTAAACATTAAATTTTCTTCATGCTACCAAAAATATGGGAGGATCCATTTAAGCACATAGCATATATTCATCAAACAAGAATTAAGCTCGTTTCCAGTACTTGGCAATCGCTCGAAAGATTCGAGAGGTAAACCACGTATCCCAATTCAATGAAAGCCCTTTTCCATCCCTTTTAGAATGCCTGAATGACGTAGACTTATCGATTTTTGTCTCTATTCACACTGCATACCGTGCAAATGTGGCAGCATATCCGATCTAGTAATAAATATCGCTTTGACTGTTGGAAATAGGACGATCTCTTCGTTAGTTAGCGATGAAGAGATTTTATTAGTATTCCTTACCTGCTTCTAGCTTACAAATATGAACTAGTCCAAATGCAGCTCATCCGGAACGTGTGACGGGCAGATTGTGATTCGGTTGTTCAACGCGTGTGGTTGCTTATACCAAATGTGAGCTGGAGCACAGTTGAACGTGATTTACGCTGGAGAACTGCAAGTTCGTGTGGGAGCGTCCCGAACTTTACGATGACGCTAATTTATATAATTTAGCGGTAGATGCATGTCTCACAGAATGAACAATCATTCGAATAGCTGCGACCGCTTCCTACTTATGAGCTGGTTGGCAAACAACATCGGCACAAGTGTATGATTTTTTGCATCCTCCACTCTTGTTTCATAATTCGTTCGCACACCTACTAGGCATCATTATTCTTCAGAAATTATACTTGCCATAGTAGATAACTATCATATTCGTTTACAGTTCTTTTTTTTTCACCAGCCAACTTTCATCTTTAAAATTAGAGCGAGTTATCTTTCACTGTTACCCTTTCTAGAATAAGTGTGAAATCTAAGCTGTTTCCACAATCAAAATAATCACACTTCACTAGCCAACGCCGACGTACATCTTGGTGAACTTAAATACACACACCCATTTCTTTTCGTTGCAACTTTTTCTTGCTTTCCGAAATTGATTTCGTCCCATTCGCGCAAGCTATTATCTTGAGGGCTTTGCAAAGGGCGAAACGGTGCTCCTGCGGGAACCACACTTGACGCAAGTAATCATCTAACTCGAAGCCAACCATTTTTTTCTCATATCACCATTTAATCAATAATGTTTCCGCACTATTTTGTAGCCGACTTTTGTATTACATCACTGGTATACAGAAACAACGTAAATCCACTGGAGAAGTTTACATTTTCTTCCAAAATAAGCAGAATAGGTGACAGCACTTGCCTTTCTTCACGCCACAGGCACTGGTTATAATGCTGTCATGAAAATTTTCACCCTACACTAGAGACTCCTCTTCGCACTCCGTCGACCGACCATCGCGACTCGATCAAAACTTGCTAATCGAATACGGAACAAATCAGCCAAACCATTCAGTGTTTCTTCCAGGAGCCAAAGCCAGACGTCATATACCATATACGTACGACAGGCGCATATTCGCTAAAACTGTCAAAATTCGCCTTTCAGCATAAAACTTCCACGCAACAAACGATCCACAAAATGTGTATATACGCAAATCATGCAAGGGGTCAGGCAATGCAGTCCGCTTGAAAGTTTTCCGAGATGCAATCAAAAATTATTTAGAGAATAGAATAAATCTTGAGTTAGTTTAACACTTTTTTACTGCGTTGTGTTTAATTTTCCAATTTAACACTGATAGTTTAGTTTAAATTAATCAGAATTCCAATAACTACCGGAATCGAATGATATTGTGTATTTAAATAAAAAATACTAAAACGTCGTTGATAAACTTTTTTTCTTTATTATAGTGACATTTAGGTTTGTCTCTATCGTTGATAAATTCGTAATTAAGCTCACTTCCGATGTTTTTTTTTGTTGTTTCCGCAACACTTCAATAGTCTCAGCGCAGTCACAGCGCTGTCACTCTTGTATAATTCGTTATCAATGCAGCTTTCCACGAGCGGTAATGGCGGACAGTGCACGCAGCCCTTTTTGACGTTTTCTGTAGGTCAGGGATCATCACAATCATCGTAACGAAGCGTAGCAACTTCAACAAACAATGGGCGTTTTGTTATTTTAATTTCGTCGTGCGCATGCGCGGATCATAATAAACAGAACTGTTTATTAAAGTTGCCTTGCTACATTGCAAAGATTTTATGTTTTTCACTCCGTTACTGCGATTGAAAATTACCCGACCTACAGAAAACGTCAAAATGGGCTGCGTACACTGTCCGCCATTACCGCTTGTGGAAAGCTGGATAGAGAGCCTGTATTCAGCTTTTTACGCGCCATAATGGCCGACGCTATAGTGAAAAATTTGTAATATCCCGATAAAACGACCCTCCTATTTTTTCCCATATTTAGTACATTCTCGTAGGCAGAATTGCCCAATTTCGATTCCGACGGATCAACTGATTGTTGCAACAACTCTTATGGGAGTTTACCGATTGATCAATATACGAAATCGGTCGAAGAAAACCAACAAAATCGAGGGATTTGAGGATGACTTCGTTGAACCCATATACGAAACCAGACGAAACAGGTAGATTAGTCTTGTGATGAAATTGCCTGAACCATACGAAATAGGTGGATCATATTCTAAATCCAGTTGAATCAGATTAAATATGCAGATTGTAGAGAAATTAATGTTATTCAAGCATACTAAATACACAGAGAACAGACTAACAAGCAAAAGATAAAAAGTGTGTAAAACAGTATGTGTGCGCAAAAATATACTCTCCGAATTACACCTCCCGTCATGCTGAGTGGTGAACTAAGATGTGATGTCGCTACCGTCACTGTGGAGCGAACGGCATACACTGATGAACACGCAGGTTGTTTAGCGACGGTAGCGACATCATACTTTACTTTGCTTTTTAGCATAACGAGGGGTTTTATTTCGAGGAAATTTCGTGGCACACATGCACAATTTTACACACTTTTTTCATACCGTTTGTTCGTCGCCTGTGAGTCTGTTCTCTGTGCTAAATAGGCTGATCAATCCATGTAAATAGTTGAAAAAAAAAACATTATGGAAGATAAGGTTTTATATTATCCGTTACCTGTTCTCACCGCAAAATACATCGTATTTTTTTTCGGGCATAAAAAGTATCATTTGATTTTACTTTACATAATAAAGCGATTTTATCACAGATTAAATTCACATCTTACGAGAACTGATTTAATTATTCAAGAAATCAGGTGACAAAAATAGGCAACATAGTGGTTTTGACGAAATTGACTGATCAATATGTCGATTACACAAACACCCGATTTAGTTGATACATGTGTATAATATCATCTGTCGAATTTTTTTATCGGGATGTTGTGAGCCAAACGAACGTTTCAAAATCCTAGCCAAACGAACAAGAAAGGTAACACATTGCAAGGTATTGCAATCAGGTAAAATAAAGGATATATTTATTTTCACACGTTTTTCATTTTCTATTGCTAAACAATCAATTAAGGTTGCTTCAAAATTGCTTTACAGCAGTGATTTTTATTTGGTGGTTCACAAACCTTTTGTATGGTCAACAAAATAATGATCAATTATGGTGAAATTATATTAAATTGAACATAAAAATAAAATTTTCCCCTTGACGGTTTTCTGAGCACTTTATTATTCTCCAGGACTTCCCTTGTCACCATCAGTTATACGAGTCGTACAGCGTTGCCATTGTGCCAGATAAATCTGGATATTGCCAGATTTTTGTTTGCAAATGAGCCAGATATTTGCCAGATTCATCCGCGTCGTCTTGCAAAAAGATCATTACTGCGAGATAGGCCGTGCCTGGCCTTTACCTACCTACACCCGGCGAGAGCAAAAAAAAGGTCATCACTTTCAATTCTGCCAGGAATTTTCTCCAAAAATGAATGACAGATTTTTGCCAGACTTTTTATTTTCGTTTTGCCAGATTTTATTCGAAACATAGTGGCAACACTGGAGTCGTATGAGAAAGTTAGTCAACATTGCGTTTTGAGAAGAGATTTGGCACCTCTGACATGTGAAACCTAGTTGCCAAATTGGCAGTTTTTTTCATCGCTTATCCACAGACAAACAGACGTGTCTCTTCGAAGAAAAATCCTGAAAAATCTTCGTCCTATTCGAAACGTTTCGTTCATGCGGCATCATGTGAGCTTATTGCCTACTACCTTATTTTCGTAAAACGGTTTTTGTCCTTGCTAATAGGTGTGTACGCTTGCTTAAATCAAAAAAAAAAAAAAAAAAAAAACACCAGCGGCATTATTGCCTACTAAGCAAAAATTCAAAATAATCGTTATTTTTCTGGTCGATGAAATCGTCATCGAGTGGCACGACTGTTTGTCTGTGGTTTATCTCTCTCTCTCTGAGTATATCTAAAGCGAACCTATTACGAACTGCATTATAGCGTCCGCCATTATGCAAACCATACAAGAGGTCAGGCAATGCATGTGCGCTCGAAAATTTTCCGAGATGCTTTAAAAATTATTCAGAACCAAGGGGATGGCAACATGCTATCTCTTTCTACGTTGAATGAGTGAAGAGTCTTCTCGACAAAAGTGATAAGTATATGGAACTTTTGCTGGGCGTCTGCCTCGGGGCTTTATTTTTAAATAAAGCCCCGATATGTTGCCTACTGTCAAACGTGTGGAGTTTAGATAGGACTGCCATCCCCTTGTTTAGAACTATCCAGCTTTTTATGCGCCATAATGGCGGACGCTATAATGAAATATAAATGGCTGATCGAGCTCGGCGGAGTTTTTAACAAATGTCAGTAATATATTTCGATGAACATTCAGCAAATATATCGATCTACCGTAAACCAGCATGATCTTATTGACAAAGTTCTTGAAAATTCCACCGGAACTTGTAGAACATTTCTCTGAATTTATCAGCTATTGAGTTCTCGGCAATAAAATCTAAGTGTTCTAGTTAATAGGCCTATACACTTTGACATTTTCGAATTTTCGATTATACAGGGTGTTAGGGAGCTCACTTAAAATTCTTTTAAGGAGTGATAGAGGATCCTATTTGATGAAAAAAATCCTTCTACGCAAATGGCCAAAATTTAACAACTGAAGATTTATTCACTTTTTTAAGTTTCCGGTTATGTTTGCCATGAACAAGGTCTATCACAAAAAATATGATAGCTTCATATTTCGCAATCAATATTGTCTTAAAACGCGGTTCACAAAAAAAAAGAAACATTCAACGATCAGTTAAATTAGTTCACAAATACGATTCGTTGGTTGGAACGCAGCCATAATCAAAGTAATGAATTCGAATAGAAAGTTAGCTTTAGAAGTGTTGACTCAAAGTACAGAGAACAGACTAATAGACAGCGTCGCCAGAACTATTTCGTTAAAATCCGTAGATTCTGCGGATTTCTACGGATTTCCCCTGATTTCCCCTCTTTTCTACGGATTTCCCATATAAATGTTTTTCCGTAGAAGTAAACAAAACCGTAGATCTACGGATGAATCCGTAGATCTGGCAAGCCTGCTAATAGGCGACGAACAAAAGGTCTGAAAAAAGTGTGTAAAATTTTGCATGTGTGCCATGAATTATCCTCCAAACAATACCCCTCGTTATGCTAAATGGTAAAGTAAAGTGTGATGTCGCTACCGTCGCTAAACAGACTGTATTTTCATCAGTGTACACTCAAAATAATTTTCACGTCATAATTATCGGAAAAGTTATGTGAATATTTTCCACTGTAATTTTCACGTAGATTCTACGCGATTGTCATTTGAGTTCATCATGATCTGGTGAGATGATTTATCCTATGAATCTTATACAGCAGACTTATGCATTTTATGTGAATTTCACGTAGAATTCAACTACCGGTAAAATGGAAAGCATTCGATTATCTGCTAGCTACTACGTTGGATACAACGTAAAATTTCCAAATTTTGTTTCCCCAATTCTTAGAAGACGGCAAATAGTTTTTAGAAATTATAGAAATATGTTGCTTGATAAATCGCACGGCCATGCCAAATTGCCGATTCGTAAATGAATCAAACGACATAAAAACGGACAAATATTACGACAATTGCCGGCGATAACTATTGCAAGCTGCAACTGTTTATGTATGGGAAACTCCTCGACCTTTGAACTAAATCTGTGTGAAACCTGTAAGCTCAAGGCTCGATGTCAAATTCGTACGGTTTTTCGAAAGTTCACTTATTGGCAAGCCGTCGAGAAATTCTATTTTATTGTCAGAGACTGAGTTAGACAACAGCTTCGCCATTTTGATTTCTGTGTATTTTCACATAGAGAGTTCACGCGATACTTCTTCTATGACATTCTGTTTGACGTTGCCAAGTTCGCGTAGATACTACGTGATAAAACATAGTATGCATGTGATTTTCACGTAGATGTTATGTTTGTCACATAAATCATGCAAAATGATAGTAAATGAATAGGTACAGGAAATTTCACGTAACAATAATGTGAATAATATTTTGAGTGTATGTACTTTTCACTCTCGTTGGTACTGACGTTAAAATATTGTGCATGCAGAGAATAATCGGAATCGACGAGTCGCTCGTCTGACAAGGATTTTCCAGCGAATTTCGTATTATTTTAATATAATGTAGTGTTTGATTCAACATAAAATGTCCCGAAATTTGCGACTGTAATATTTTCTAATAGTTTTGATTGTTTTCTAGTCGCATGACTATGTCAGTTTAATTAAAGAACATTAAAACTGCATTGTACTATGCGAGAAATAATCATACAAAATGACATCGCTAGAAATCTTCGCGTCGCTGGACTCACCAGCGAATTGCAGAGTAGTGCTGCAGCGACAATATATTGGCTATGCCGTTCGCTCTACGGTGACGGTAGCGACATCATCTCTTATAGCGAATTTCTATATTCCACCAGCGCACCTCGTTTTGACCTGGAAGCGCACTAACTGCTGTCAAAACCAGGGGGGATCTATCTGTCAAACATCGTGTAACTAACATATTCGGTTACATGGCGCTTGTTTTGGATTTTGTTCTTTTTGATCATTAAATTGATCGATGCGAAATATTATAGAATTGGAACGTTTTTATATCAAGCTCGAAAAACCGCAGAAAACTTTCATGAATGTGTTGTGTAGTGGTTTTTCCCCCATCATTGTTCATAGTTACAAACATCATGGACCAACAAACGTCATGGACCAGAGTTGATCTGCGATAACGCACACATATATGAAATTTGACAGCAGTGACTCCCCTCTGGTCAAAACCCTTCTTTATTCGCTCGATTTTGACTCAGTTTTGACCTGCCGTGTTGCCCGAAGCGCACTGTAAAATTTGTCAGCTTCAACCCACCACCGCACGTGCTAAGTTCGTAAACAATTATCTGGCATCTCTTTCTTACTTGCATCTTAAATGGCGATGACGTTTTATTATTCCTCGGCCGTTTTGCCCGCACACCGTGGAATAAAGAAATTCGCTTTTAGTTTACCATTCAGAATGACGGGGGGTGTAATTCGGAGAGTATTTTTTTGCGTGCGCAATCTGTTTTACACACTTTTTATCGTTGACTTGTTAGTCTGTTCTCTGTGCTCAAAGTATGCATTTTACAAATTTTAATATATATTTGGTAGTAAGAAACTTTTTTTGAAAAACTGTTACTTAATTGTTAAAGAAACACTACAAAAGCAGTCATATGTTTGCATTTATCGTAAATAAAAAAAAGTGATTTTGATTATCGTTAATACTCGTAATTCAAAGTTATTAATGGAGGTAAAGCGGGCAATGTATGTAGTTTCGCGGGAATGCGAAGATGAACGGGAATAGAAGGTGTGACTAGAATTAGAAAAAATTTTCCCTCGTCCAGACGGGACTCGAACCCGCAATCTCCGTTGTCTCCGGCAAGGTGTTTTGGCCAATTAAACTACTGGGTAAGGGTAACTCTTCCTAAGACCAATGTCGAATCACCCTCTACTATTGTGTTCCCGCATCTCAGCACGCCGCGATGAAACTGCACACACTGCCCTGTGGAAGTTTATTTCTGTCAACTGAGAGAGTGGTCTCTTTACGCACACTATGTATAATGACTTATTATATCTACAGCGGCGCAAGCGATGAGCATGAGACACGTCAGTTGGTGGCCAACTCCCATGGAAGGCGTCTGACGTGTCTCATGCTCATCGCTTGCGCCGCTGTAGATATAATAAGTCATTATACATAGTGTGCGTAAAGAGACCAGTCTCTCAGCTGACAGAAATAAAATTCCACAGGGCAGTGTGTGCAGTTTCATCGCGGCGTGCTGAGATGCGGGAACACAATAGTAGAGGGTGATTCGACATTGGTCTTAGGAAGAGTTACCCTTACCCAGTAGTTTAATTGGCCAAAACACCTTGCCGGAGACAACGGAGATTGCGGGTTCGAGTCCCGTCTGGACGAGGGAAATTTTTTTCTAATTCTAGTCACACCTTCTATTCCCGTTCATCTTCGCATTCCCGCGAAACTACATACATTGCCCGCTTTACTAAACTTAAAATGTAAGTCAATATGACAAAAAAATGAAATTAGTTCGTAAAGTAAAATTAGCACAACGGAGCTCTTCCGTGATACGCCTTCCATGGGAGTTGGCCACCAACTGACGTGTCTCATCGCTTGCGCCACTGTAGATATAATAAGTCATTATACATAGTGTGCGTAAAGAGACCACTCTCTCAGTTGACAGAAATAAACTTCCACAGGGCAGTGTGTGCAGTTTCATCGCGGCGTGCTGAGATGCGGGAACACAATAGTAGAAGGTGATTCGACATTGGTCTTAGGAAGAGTTACCCTTACCCAGTAGTTTAATTGGCCAAAACACCTTACCGGAGACAACGGAGATTGCGGGTTCGAGTCCTGTCTGGACGAGGGAAATTTTTTTCTAATTCTAGTCACACCTTCTATTCCCGTTCATCTTCGCATTCCCGCGAAACTACATACATTGCCCGCTTTACTAAACTTAAAGTGTAAGCCAATATGACAAAAAATGAAATTAGTTCGTAAAGTTATTAATGAAGGTAAATTATTCGGGAAGCGAATAGTTACCAATGCTGCTAGAAATCCCTTATTCAATGATGGGTTTTAATCAGAACTTCTGTTGTATTTATGATAAAAGATTGATATAATCTATATCGAATCGTCAATTGAAATCAGCCCAATCTGGCGCAACATTAAGCGAAGCAAATTTTGATTTCAGCTAGAGTAGTTTTCTAATGAGCAGAACACTATTATGTACATCTGTTCTCGAGTAGAAACGCAACCCATAACTCCAACCCTGATGATATACTAAAGATATCACAACTCTCATCCGAAACCGTACGCGAGAACCAAGTAGCCGATTACCATTCCAGCCAGGCCAAAAGAGATTCATCGCAGCACGATCATCATCAACTGCTAGCCGCCCAATCGTTCAAGCAATCGTGAAAAAAGTTCGCGCCTTACCGTCGCCGAACCTTGACAGGTTAGAGACGGTAGTCAACTTTGCCCTCACTGTGGAGAACCTCGTCGCAACAATTCAAGTGTGTGAGGTGCATGATTTCGTTTACAATGCTTCGCTACGATACGAACTGGTGGAACGGCTACCCTCAGCATTAAAGCTAGATTGGGCTAAGCATTCCAGAGATAAACCCAACCCAAACTTGCTAGACTTTAGCTCATGGCTGTACTCAACAGCAGAAGATGCGAGCGCAGTAATGCCGTCGGGAAGCGGTGAGTCAAGACAACGTTCCTTCAAAAAGGATGGATTCTTGAACATGCACTCTGAAATCGAGTCGAGCAGTAGCAAACCCCATACGGCGCCAATGCAGACAAAGCAAACCGCTTACGACGAGTGCGAAAAGCACTGTCCCATATGTAAGCAAGCTTGTGCCAGCGTCCCGAAATGTAAACGCTTTGCAGAGCTGAGTACCGAATCGAAGTGGGCTGCCGTGCGAGAGTGCAAGCTGTGCCGAAAATGCCTACGGAGACACAACGGGTCCTGCAGACAACAAAAGCCGTGCGGTACAAACGAGTTCACCTTCCTTCATCATCCTCTTCTTACTCCGAAAAACAACAAACTAATAGTTCCCGACAGTGACGTCCACAAGTTCTACACCACCGACAAACCCGCAGTTAAGTTGTAACATTCATTAGGGTGAATCGCAATTCCTGTTTCGGATACTTCTGGTCATCCTTTATGGACCTTTGAAAACTATTGAATCTTACGCGTTTATTGACGACGGATCCGACATTTCGTTAATGGAACAAGATCTAGCACAAGAGCTAGGTGTTATAGGGCCAATGAAATCGCTATGTCTCGGCTGGACAGGAGGAGCACACTGAATGGAAGCCTCCTCAGAGTGCGTAAACCTACCTATCTCCAGTTGCGGCGAACAACGAAAGAAGTATAAGTTGTCCTTAGTACACACCGTAGAAAGCCTTAAAATTCGGCCGCAAACACTTCGGTTCGCCGATATTCAAGCAAAGTATCCATATCTTGCTGGTCTACCCATTGCATCGTACGAGAATGCCTATCCTCGGATTTTGATAGGCGTGGACCACCTCAGTGTCGGAAACGTACAAAAGAGCCGTGAGGGACGTATTCAGGAACCGATAGCCATAAAAATGAGAATCGGATGGACAATCTATGGAAAATGCGCAACCGAAGATAAAATTGAACACTCTGTTAACTATCATTCCGTCAAAGTATGCCAGTGCAATAAAGATCTCGATGAAGATCTGCACCAAATGGTTAAAAGTTTCTTCACACTGGACAGTATTGGTATCAGCAAACCTGTGAAACTTCTACAGTCAAAAGAGGATGTACGAGCGCAGATGCTTCTCGAAACATTAACGAAACCTGGGAATGGCTGGTATGAGTCTGGACTTCTCTGGAAGTACGAAAACGTTCGGCTCCCAGATAGCAAAGAGATGGCTCTTAAAAGCAGACCGATGTCATGGCAACAGTTTCCTGAAGCCGCCGCCGATGATGATGGCGCTACTGTTCGAAATATGGTCATAAGCTCCGTTTATTGTGCCGCATGTGTTACTGTACGGATTTTTTGCGTGCCTTTAACTATATTGAATGTGGGGCCATCCGGAACGTGTTGGAACATGTTTGAACGTGACCATTTATGTCCTGCACAAAATCCATAAAACGTTCAAAACAAAACAATCGTTTTTCGCTTTTTGCATTTCTTCACACCACTTGCAGCAACAGTTAATCTCGCATGAACAGTGCTCAATCGGCTGTTTCACAAGCACTGACAGCCTTTTGACGGGTAATCGAGCCAGAGAGCCAGAGAAAAACGGCTTCAAGCGAAATGTATGGGGATGACGTTCGTGACAGGGATATGCTTAAAAGGTGGTAATGTCTAGAAAGGCGAATGATGCGTGATCCAGTGTTAGCAGAGGCAGTAAATGCAAAGATCTATGATCATGTACAGTAGGGATATATCCGTAAACTTTCGGAACAGGAACTGCAAGTAGGGACGTTGCGATACCATTAAACATCGATAGTTAGGATCGATACCTGTATCGAGAGCAAGTACTGATATTCCGATAGTATCGAGGTTAACGTATCGATACCTAAATGTATCGTTGTGCGATACCAGTTCATTCAAAATATAAGTCATAATTCTTTTTTATTATTTATTCCTCAAGATAAAACGTTTAATTCAATTAAACCAGTTATATAGAGCATTTTACGAGATGTTTCTGAACTCAATCTATGAAGGAAATTTTGACAGAAAGCTCGGAACCGCTGACATAACGTACGTAAAAGCAACATCATCAACAGCAGAATACGTGACACCTGTCAGTTCGTGAAATGGTCTATAAATTTACTGACTCTAGAAACACCAGCATCTGCAGAAACTTAGTCGAAAGTCGATTACGCTTTTCCTTGATAATTGATCCTGTTTTCGAAAAGAGCCGCTTGCATGGCTTGGTAGATTTTACCTTTGGATCTGCATGACCGAAAAGGAAAAGGATCGTTCCCGTAGGTTAATCTATAGAAATTTCTGTTAAATTGGCATTGCCGATGCTTTTCTGCTTCGTTCGTTCTTCTTTACAGGGTTGTTTTGAGTCTTTTCGATACTGAGAGGTGTGTATCGATATTGATGAAGTATCGCTGGTAGAACATCGATACCAAATATCCAAGTATCGGAAGTAGAAGGATCGATTCTGTATTAGTATCGGTGGTATCGCAACGTCCCTAACTGCAAGTGAAACGCTCTCGGGTCTGGTACTTGCCTATGTTTCCGGTTTTAAACCCAAACAAACCAGGAAAAACAAGACTCGTATGGGATGCAGCCGCAACCGCCCACGGGGTTTCGCTGAACTCCGTATTGGTATTGATCCAGTTTCGCGAGTATCGGATTGTAATTTGTGGGGACATCCGCGAGATGTATCACCAAGTCCACATTCGCGAAGAGGATCAGCACTGCCAGAGATTTTTTTGGAAAGATGGGACTAGTACGAACCCGAGTACATACGTCGTACAGGTAATGACATTTGGAGCCTGCTGCTCACCAAGTACCGCTCAGTACGTAAAAAATACTCATGCGGCAAAATATGAACAAGAATATCCTGCTGCCGTCGAAGCAATCGTAAAAAGACATTATGTCGACGACATGCTTCTAAGTGTAGAATTAGAATCACAAGCGATACAACTGTCGAAAGAGGTCGGAAGATACACGCGTCGGCCGGATTTGAAATCCGCAATTGGACAACGAACTCACCAGCAGTTCTGAAAGCGATGCACGAGCCAACAATAGAGGAGAAAAACCTAAGCGGTGAAAATTCATTCGAAAAGATTCTCGGGCTATGGTGGGACACCTCATCAGATTGTTTTACGTTTGAAATTTCACCTCGCATAGACAAGCTTCTACTATCTGGCGACGTCGACCAACTAAACGGGAGGTCCTTCGAACTCTCATGATGGTGTTCGACCCGCTAGGGCCATAGGGCACTTTCTAATGGTTTTAAAAACACTCCTTCAGGAAATCTGGCGCGCTTCGATCGGCTGGGACGACTTAATCGATGACTCACACCTTAGCAAGTGGACAACGTGGTGTTCAGCACTACCAGAAATAACAACCGTGAAAATTCCTCGTTGCTACCGAATGGTGACGTCTACAGCCGACAGTACAACGATCCAGCTACATATATTCGTAGATGCGAGTGAGACTGGCTACGCCACTATCGTTTACTTGAGATATCAGGAAGGAACCGTCGTCGAATGCTCCCTAGTTAGCTCTAAAACAAAAGTTTCGCCTCTGAAATTTCTGTCAATCCCGCGCTCTGAGCTGCAAGCTGCGGTTATCGGCGTTAGACTTGCGGAAACCGTTTCTAAATCATTGTCCATTAGAGTGAAGGAACGCTTCTTTTGGACGGACTCGAAGGACGTACTATGCTGGCTGAAATCCGACCATCGGCGCTATAACCAGTACGTCGCGTTCAGAGTTAGCGAGATACTGGAGGCATCTGATATACGCGAACGGAACTGGATACCGACCAAACAGAATGTCGCGACGAGGGAACAAAGTGGAAATGCCGTCCGGATTTGTCCGCCTCTAGTCGCTGGTTCCAGGGACCAGCGTTCCTACGGAAATCACCCGGAGACTGGCCCATTTCAGATGATCATATTGGCAGTACAACCGAAGAACTTCGTCCTCACTTACTGTATCACACCAGGATCAAAGAATCAGTTATTAATTTTAATCGCTTCTCAGATTGGCAGAAGTTACTACGTTGTACCACTCGTGTTTTTCGCTGGGTGCACAACATGAGGCGTAACAAGAAGGAACGAAGAGATGGACCACTTAAACAAGAAGAACTAATCGAAGCTGAATGTTATCTGTTTCGCGTAACGCAGGCATCAACCTACATCGACGAAATCGCCATTCTCTCCAGAAACTCAAATGAGAGCACTCCTTACAAGTCAATACCTAGAGGCAGCCAGCTTTACCAACAGTGCGCATTCCTAGACACTAACAGTGTGCTAAGAGTTCGTGGTAGAACACAAGCCTGTCCTTTTATCGCCAGCGACGCCGCTCAACCGATAATCCTTCCGCGAAACCATCCAGTCACCCAACTCATCATTTTCGACTACCACAAGCGGTTCAACCATCAAAATCATGAAACAACAATAAATGAGATACGGCAGCGCTTTCGTATTTTCAGACTTAAAGCAACATACGACAATATCCGCAAAGAATGTCAAGAATGTAAAAACACTCGTGCATTACCTCAACCGCCAGAAATGAGCGACTTACCTCCACAGCGACTCGCTGCATTCACTAGACCGTTTACATACATGGGGTTGGACTATTTCGGTCCCATGACTGTAAGCATCGGAAGGCGAACCGAAAAACGGTGAGGGGTCCTTGCCACTTGCCTTACAACTCGCGCTATTCACCTAGAAATAGCTCACAAACTGACGACCGATTCGTGCATCCTAGCGATACGCAATATTATGGCTAGAAGAGGCGTGCCAGCCACTATCTTCAGCGACAGAGGCACGAACTTTCAGGGAAGTAGCAAAGAATTACGAGAAGCTTTGAGAACCGTGAACCAAGAGCAACTTGTAAAAGAGTTCACGACACCAGACACAGAATGGACCTTCATCCCACCGGCTTCACCACACATGGGGGGCGCATGGGAGCGCTTAATCCGAAGCGTTAAGTCTAGCCTCTGTAAACTGCAATGGAGAAGGCTTCCGACTGACGAAGTACTTAATAGCACGCTCCTGGAGATAGAAAACGTGATCAACTCACGGCCACTGACAAACATCCCTTTGGAAGACGACGAATCACCGGTTTTAACACCTAACCATTTCTTGCTGGGATCATCAAACGGACTTAAGGCATGGGTACCGTATGACGACAATCCTGTGATACTTCGAAATAGCTGGAAACAATCACAACTGATAGCCAACGAATTCTGGCGATGGTGGCTGAGAGATTACTTACCCGTTATCACTCGACGCACCAAGTGGTTTACCAAGGCAAAACCAATCGAGATAGGCGACGTTGTAGTCATCGCGGACCCAAAGGGTCCCCGTAATAGCTGGCCATTGGGACGAATAATCGGAGTGAAATCAGGAGCAGACGGGCAAGTAAGAAGCGCCACAGTGCAAACCAACCAGGGCATATACGAGAGACCAGCGGTGAAGCTCGCCGTACTCGACGTGGGCGTCAAGGACTAATGCGCTTCAGAGTGGACCTTTGCGTATTCGGGGGGGAGTGTAAGCACGCCCGTCGACTTCGGTAAACCCCAAATCATCGAACATCTTTATCGATACTCATGACGTCTGTCATACATGCCAAACAGCCTGCATTACCACCGGAATCTGTCATCGCTTCTGACTTGCGAAAATTAAAGGGAAAGGAGAAGTCTAACATGCAGTCTACCCACCCTATACTTATCATTAAATTAGTGCATAACTTAAATTTACTACATAAAATAATCGATTGTTAAAATCTAATACTTAACCTAGCTGATTGATAATATTTAACCCACCTAGTTGATCTGCATCAACGCTAAAATCAGCATACGGTGAGTCCAATCCTAATTAGTTAATTCTACAAACACGTGCAATAATGAGTACTCTTATAGCTACATCTACGACTAGTTGAGGCTTAAAATTATTGGCAAATACTTACTAAAGGGTAAGGAATGTGAAAAGTTTCTAATTAAATTTCTACTACAAAATAAAAATCTATCAACCCTAGAGTCTTAATCGAGAAGATTGAGAGCAGATCGTAAGCAAACAAATCTGTTGAAGAATAGCGAAATTACTAAAAGTAAGATACTTAAACAATTCCCCAACTACTTCTATTCAATAAATTATATCCGTAGGATTTTGTAACATCCCCTGTTACCAGCAGGCAGTTAATAAATCTGGTTAATTTCTGGCGACACCCGCGACTATTTTTTCAACAGTGTTGTGATATAGTACGGCTCGTTTGGTAATTTTATTGGACATTCTCCGAGTGGGACTTTGGATCTCGCTCAAACTGGATACTATTTTCCGCGTCTTCCACCGAAGCCATTCCTACGAGTGTTGGGTTGGAGGCCATCAACGCTATCAAAGAACTAACGGAAGGTAACGGACCTGTACCCAACAACATCTTTGTTAATATGCTTATGCTTGAAATGCGGAATGTCGATCATATAAATATTAATAGTTGACCACAATGAATTTAAAAGATTTTGTTTGTTTTAGATTCTTGAATTTCATTTTATTTTAGGATTTAAGTTTGATTAACACGAGGATGACCAGGATGATGGCTATCATCATATTGGTGCGATCGACTCCAGACTCTGTAAAAAAATTGTTTTATAATTATTTCTATATCGAAGATTCAATAATACTTACTTTTAAGTAAATTTTTGATTCTTTGGGAAAATGTGCTGCTTGCGTTGTTCATTATAATATGATTATTCATTATAATATGATAATGATAACCATACAACAGTTTTCAATGCTAGATCATTTCGTTGCAAAGTGTGAGCCATTTTGGAGTCAACACTAAATCCAGAGTCAAGTTTTACAGTGTAACATTTATGTCGTTTTCGTTTTTGCGGTGTAGCTACCCCGCGGACTACACTTTGTCCTATCACTGTTTTTTTTTTACATTTCTATCCCGGACTACCCTTTTTCTGTCCCGGACAGTCCGCGCAAGAAACAGAGTGCAGTTTTGAAGACACCAACACATTCTCACGTATGTGTCAAAATCAAAAAAAAAATGTGTCAAAATCGTCAAAATCGGTTTGCTTTGATTATTGTTCTTCGCGTGTCAAACATCAGGTTGAATTTTATTTATTTTATTTTGTTATTTCGTCAATTTTCAGTAAATTGGCAAATTTTTCGTACAGTAGCACAAATGCGATAAAAGACAATGGCGATAATGACCAAAACAAATGTAACAGTTACCTCTGGTATTACCGGTATTACGCACACCATTGCAACTGCTCGGAAAGTGTTTTTTTTTCAGCTGCAAAGCGTAGTCCGGGACGCCGTAAAACGAATTCGACATTAGATAGCGTTTGAGTTACCATTGTATTTTTCTCTGTGCGGAAAATAAGAAAAACACATACACATAGCACTGCAATGTGGCACACTGTAAACGGTGTTACACCAGTTACACGTATTACGTTTGTATTGTACACTAGTGGGTTTAAATTGGTTGTATAGGTTGTATATCTCGGCAGGTCGAATGCGATAGCGATATTTGTTGCTTTCTACGCACACACCTACTTTGACAGATGAAGGCTTGATTCTCAATAGGAGTGAAAAGGTCCACCGTTGAAACAACGATTCGATTTGGCGGGTTTTCAATAAATAACCACTACACTGAACACGGCATAACCCGAGCTGACCGCTTTCGGCATCGCGTTTGCATTCTCGCCGCATCATTCAATCATTCATTGCCCCGTAGTCTGGCAACGATATCGCTTGTGAGAGGATTTAAATTAGAAAAAAATAAGTTGTTATTTTGTGCTAACTTGTTGGAAAGCCAGGTAAGCAAAATTGGTTTTAGTTTTTTTTTTTTGGATTGATTAAAAAGTTGTTTTGCGAAATAATTTTCTTCGCTATCGTCACAAAATGTAAAGTGCGATACGGTTCTCGTTTTCAACCCATTAGAAGCCGCGTTCTCGTACCTGTTAAAATCGAATAATGAATGGTTTTTCGTGGAAAATTTGAAGTGAAACAATCTTGTTTCTTTAGTGTGTTCAGGTTCAGTGATTTTAAGTTGGGACGGCGAAATTTACCTGGTGAAAAATCGTCGAAATTTCGGGCTTGCTTGGACCACGCCGGGTGCAAATGGGTTCGCGATTGGCATTGAATTTTGAGTAATGGCGTCGTTTTACGTCGAGCCAAATATCTTGCGCAGGACGCGATGAATGCGGGTTATTTTTAATAATCGCATTTTCTGCGAAAATAGGTACTAATTTAACAACGTTGAAATATTTTTTTAAATTTAAATTATATTTTTTTCATATGTGGCAAAGCTGAAATTGCTAAAGCGGTGTGCTTTTATACAGCAAAATTGGCTTGGAAAAATAAATGCGCTCAAAATATACTCACTGGGAATGGCGTTGAAAACAATTCAGAATATGGGCCAAACAAAGTAAATATACTTATATATAAATTTTGAAAACAGCGTGTTATCATCATGCATCTATTTCCAATTTCTTAAAAAAAAAAAAAAAACAGGAAAAGCCTTTGTTAGGAAGGTATTTGGATTTGGAATAAACAACTTTAACTTGATAGTCCTGTTGAAGTAACCGCCAAAATAATCTTCAAACTCAAATTAACCGTTGGTAAGAAGAAGGGGGGTCATAAGAATCATTGTAGTAGTGGTGTACACACACAGCTAAATTCATTTTGTACGGTTAAGGTTGGTATGCACCACGGCAATAAATGCGGGCACCTCGATTTAACGGAATAATTTTGTAGTTACAATTCACGAATAAGTCAACAATTGTTGGTTGTTTAGCTATATCAGTTTTTTATGTCATCTGAAAGAGCTGAAAGATATTCAAAAATTTTCTATCGTCATTCAATTTTTAAATCACGAATTGAAACGGCTCGAAATCACTACAATGACAGTTTTCCCATATACTAACTGTAGCGATTTGGAGCAATTTTAATTTTTCATTTCAAAATCGAAGCACAATGGCATAAAATTTAAAAATAATCACGTTTTTCTCAGAAAATTACGCTCTTACCTGGTATATAAAAATCAGAAATCCGTGAGTAGCTAAACAACCCAATTACATGTTAGCAATTGTCATTCAAATTTTGCAGCGGGATATGTTGGTTGAATTTATTTCAACTATCTTTATTTTATATTTTAGTGAATCAAAAAATGTCGGATAACGAAGTCGTCACCAATGAGTCCGAATCTGAGGAGACCACTGAAACCCCAAAGAAGGGACGTGGACGCCCGAAGAAGGAAGGAGGTACTGCTGAGGTAAGCATATTTGATTGTAGAGTACATTGCCGAAAAATCCTTTCGGGGTGTTTGGATTGTTGAGAGAGGATTTTACTATACGACAGCAAAGCTCACCTTCAATCACAATTAAATTTTTGTTCATCCATATGTCTTTTTCTGTGCCCTGCTTACTATTGAGAATCATTAACTTAGACGATGACACTGCAGGTTTAAATTTCTCATAATCTTATTTTTAACGTCGTTTTCGGTTCAGTTGAAATTTTTCGGCTCGATTAGTCTAATTCGTTTTCGAGTAAGACATCAATATTGTATTGGAGAAATCGACTAAACTTAGCTGAGTCACTAAGTCCACTCAGTCGAGCTTACTCGACTGAACTTCACAGTTATTTGAATTGGACCTAGGAAGTGCTGTCACGTATAATATTTGAAATAATCTTTTTCATAATCATTAGATAATCAGCATAGCATAAGCATATCAATCTCATTTTTGTAGCTTTATTCTGTATCAATTACAGTGGTTAAAGCATCGTCTCGAAATGTTCTAACACCCGAAGGACTTAGGTAACTTCTAACAGCGTCTCGTAGGTTTCGTTATCGACTGTGCACTTAAGGTTGACCCACACAAACACCTTTCTTCTCCTCTGTTAAAATTAAAACACATTTTTGCATTTATCTCTGGTGATTAAGTATTGATTTTACTTGTGTGGTCTTAAAAATCTGTCATTAAATATGTCAAAAAATTGATTTTTTTAAAATATCTTCTTGCATTGGCAACACCTGGTGTAGTGGTACGTAGTGCACATTAAAACGAGACGCCACTGGTAACTTCTCATATTTGTAAATGTATAGTTCAAAGTTTCAAGTTGAATAGATTGTTGAACAAATGTGTTCATTGTTTTGTTCGTATAAATAAAGAATAATTTTTGAGATAAATTCTTGCATCATATTTAAAGAAAAATCTTAACTCAATGTTATTTGTGCTTATTCAAATAAGTTTATTTAACATTTTAGCGCTAGGTTTAAGAGGGTGTTTATAAGTTTTAAAATACTTTTTAGTGTAGGGTTAGGTATGTCTTAACGAAAATTCAATCGATTCTCCTGAGTGATTACTCGTCATCTATGATAATTGTGTGAACATTGTCGTCTTTGAGTTGAAAATTTCTAAGCCTTTTTGAAATTAACCTAGATTGACTTGGAAGCAAAAACACAGTATAATTAGGTACAAAAACAAGCAAAAAGATCGACTGTTCGACTTTAAAATTTGACCCAAAAACAAAACGAAAAGTATGCATGTTCAAATAAAATCCTAGCGCGCCAGATGTTCATTGGGTTTTGACACAAAGTGAAATCGAATTCGAATATATTAATGATCTTGTTAGTTGTTTGTATCTTGGCCAATAGAATAGCTGTATATAACAGAACATTCTTGCGGTTATCTGTATACTTTCTCCCTTGCCGGTATCAATCTGTGTTACTGACGTTTTAATTTAAAATATTTTGTGCCCTACAGTCACTAGTTGATGAACTTATCAGTTTATTAAACATGAATGTTTATTTAAAAAAAAAAAAACTTTCAATGGTACGAGAAATCAAATCATATGCACTGCTATTCATACGCTACCTACTTCTCATGTCTTGTTTTGTGTACACATAAAAAAATTAGAACAGATCGATAATCAACAATATTGCTGAGAAAAATATTGTAAAAAAAAAAACATTCACAAACCCTTCTGTTATACGTTTTCGTCAGGAAATCAACACGACCGGCGAAAATCATGCTCGTCATGTCGCTTCCTCACCATCGTCCTCCCTGGTTCAACATATCTGGAGTCCGATATTTGACTATTTCAATCGAAAAAAGGCTCACCGGACGGTAAGCGGCTTCTTCGCTGCTTCCTTGCACTTTAATATTTCTGTTGTTGTTTGCTAGCTGTTACTAACAGCTTGACATAATTTAATTCTGAACAAAAAGATTTCGAAAATACCTATGTCACAAAAATATGTATTAAACTATACTAATACGCTGCTAACCCGGCATTGCTGCTGCTTTGTTGCGTACTTGTGTATGTGCCATGTGCGGAGGCATGTCCCGGAGATAGCATGCTCGCCAGATTTCACTCCATCGACTCCATCATAACAAAACGAACGGCAGCAATATGCTTCTACTGCTCACTCAACATTCAGCAGCATAGCACTGAATGTTTCACCCATACATTGCCGTAGTTGTCCAGCAATGGGGTTACCTGTTTCGACGTTGCAACATGTCGGCCACATTGCCACATATTTTTCGTGCGTATATGTGTACTAATCGCGACAGCACTGAACGCTTCGAACTGGGGCCTTTGGTTGGCTCCTTGGATAGCGGGAGTGACAGCGATGTTACGAGCTAGTGTCATTCGTGGTATCGTAAACTGGCTGCTGTTGTGGAGTGAGTGAACTGCATTTGAAAGCCAGAGATCGCCATTTTTACAATTGTTCGCAGTGCATTATTAAAACGTAGCAAAAGCACACATCTGTTCTAATTTTTATTCTTTGTGTACGCTAAACATGCCCAAGAAGTGTTTTAGAGCAGTGTTCTGATTTTGTTTCTTTCGAAACAGGCGGACAGTGCCGAGCCTGGTGGTCGGGCAGGAGGGACCCCCGAACCAGAAACTGTAACTGCGGAAAACTTTCCCATTGTTGAGAAGCTCCAGTCTGCGGATTCATGTCCGCTGGAGTTCGAGTTCCGAGCACCACCGCCACCAGATTCGTTTGAACCCGTACAAACGATATCGATTTTGGAGGCGAGCCAACAGCAGCATATATTTTCTACCGAGAACGAGTTCCAGCCAGCACAGACTTTTCAGTTTGCGGCATCCGATTTTGACTGTCTGCTCTCCAGGGGTGGCGACATTCAACACCAAGTGCCTAGAGATTCTCTGTTGTTGAAATTTGATCCCCTGTTGAAAGTGCCTGCAGCAGCAAGCGCACGCCTCGGCACTACGGAAGAAGAGAAATCGGAAGGCGTAGGTGTTGAACTTGCACCACTAGTGGAAACCGCACCAGCAGCGGAGGAGGCTGAAGGTGGTGAGATTGCTGGTGTTTTGCTGCCAGCATCAGGAACTTGCGAATCGGCTGCTAGTTCTTCTGTTGTTTCACTATCTTCTAGCAGTATGAGCGTTGATGAAACTAAAACTTCGCAAACCTCACACTGCGCAGACGAAGAGACAGACGGAAAAATGAGCGTTGACAACACCATAATATTGGACTGCGAAAGCAGCACAGAAAGAAACATGAGTTGCACGGAACCAGATCAGGATTTGAACAGCACCAACGAGCTGGACAAAAAACAGAGCAAAAATGAGTCACTTAAAACTGACGAACTTGAACAGAAGTTAAAGGAAGCGGAAATTCGCGAAGAAACATTGTTAAAGCGAATCACGGACAAGGATAAAACCATTTCAAAAATGAGCGGTGTTGTGGAAGCGTATGAGCGGGCAATTGCCGAGCTTATTGCGGAAAAAGAACAGACCGCACAGAATTACGAGAAAACCTGCGAAGCATTGAAGGCGGATAGCGAAATCAATGCGCAACATTTGGAATCTCTAGAGAAAACATTCTCCGATTTGCACGCCAAATATGAACGGCTGAAGGCAATTACGGTGGAATATAAGGAACGAGAGGAAGAACTGGTCACCGAACGTAATCGGTTTGAGGAAAACCTCCGGATGCAGGAAAAGCGGTACGAAAACATGAAGAGCCACGCCATGACACAGCTGGAAATAGCAAACAACAAGCTCTCGGAGATAGTTCAGAATCATGCACAGGAAGTGACGAAGTTGAAGGCACTGCTAAAGAAGGAAGAGATATATCGGGCCTCGGTGAACGAACAACTTAGCCAGAAAACGCGCGAAAACGAGGAACTGGTGAAAATATGCGAAGAGCTAATCAATGGTGGTACCACCAATTAGGGTCAGCAGGAGATTCACTTGTGAACTTGAGGTGTGATTGCATAAGGTTCGAATACTATGTATTATAACATTAAGTAGTGCAGCAGCGATACACATGTTAATCTTTCAACATTAATTAAAAACTGATTTTGATTCGTGTTTTTATTTATTTTCTTGTTTTTTTTTTCTGTGCGAGAAAACTCCTTCTTTTCGTATTGTGCCTTATTCCATCCCATCTAGGTTTGTGCGAAATAAAAATTACGTCAGCGTCTGCTCTGTAATTGAGGTGAACCGGAGCCTTATATGGTAGTGGGTACAAGAAGTCAAACATTCGCTTCGCAATAGGGTTTTCATTGTGATATTTTATACGAAGCTATGCGTCATTTCATTTGGACTATTATTGAATATTGATTGTTGGATGACAATGTGTAGTCGATAAAACCTCGCAAAAATGTGTTTTGACGGCGCCATGCGCAGTCATACACCCAGACGACCTTGATTGTGAAATTTCGTAGATGCGGAAACATTATCCTGACGGTGGTGTGCACAGTTATGGAGATGCTGTACACATTCAATTCTGATTTCTAAACCGAACATTTATTTATATTCCAGAAACGCAAGGCATCCCCAGAAAAGAAGGATAGCGGTGAACCAAAAGCGAAACGCGGTCGTGGACGTCCTCCGAAGAAGGGTGGTCCAGCCAAGAAGGCTGCACCCAAGGCAGGCGGTACCGGCAAACGGGGACGCCCAAAGAAAAACTAAAATTCTGTGCTAATTTTATTTTTATTTTCGTAACTTTTCTTACGCGTACACATACACATACAAAAAATCCTTCAGCAGGCTCTAGGTTAAGTCGACGCATTTACACGTTTTGTAAGGAAACCGGCCCCACAAATGCCATCAGATGTTTGCCTCCAGCCATTCGCACATCGTAAAATCAGTTCACACTTTTACATTTTCTAGCGGTAGAATGTAAAGTAGTAAAAATGACGAAAGTGTACCTGTAAAAAAAAACAAGTTTTACAATTAACACTGGAACGTAGACTGGAATCAGCCGACAGAAAAAAAAAGTTGAGTGCGTGTAGGTAAATATTTTATAAACTTTAAAGATGCATTTATTTCTTCTATCCTCATTTCCCCCTACCTGCGTTTAACTTTACAGTAAGTGTACCAAGAAAAATCAAGAATTCTAGCCAATAAATGTATTTGTAAAACTGACTACATCTTTATTTGTTATTCGACAATATAATCGAATATAATACTGTCACACGCGAAAAATGACAAATGGCTCGCTGCCACTGTGATTTTTGTTAGTATTTATTCATCCCAATCTCACTCTCCGCTCACACCAGGCTACGCCAGTGCCTTCATATTTTTCCTTTGAAAGCAACTTCTCAAAATGAGCTTGAGCTTGAGCACATTTCGTAGTTGCTCCTCCGTGATTGATCTGAGCTAGTGAAATTGCACAGAGAACCACGTATATGGCTACTTGGGATTAGTTTGCTATCTTCAGTGTACAACAATTCAATAGCTACCGCTTTGTATAGATCGACAACGGCGCCGGCTACGTCCTTACGACCGTTAGGGTAAGGCGGGGTGTTGTAAGGAAGGAATTGTTACAGTTATCAGAGGCCGAGTTTACCTCTGCATCTCCACGACTGCGGTGGAATGGAAGGTATCCAAGTATTTAAATATTCGTCTATTACCAATTCCGAATATTTTCCAAAAGTCAATCGCACTTTAGTAGATGCGGTTCTTCCAAGTACATCGCGTAGTTATTAGTTTATTCACGATATTCATCAACCGAACGAAATTTACTCCGATCCGACTAAACGGTCACCGTGAAATACAAATAATACACCTCGCGTTGTCACTACATTTCGAAATCCCAAGATGAGCAAACCTCAGCCGGGCTGAAGACACCAAAGGCTAGAAAAATCATAAAATGAAATCAGCGATGTCATGAGACAATTCCCAATATCATGCGCCGAAGCCAATTGTAAAGATTCTGTATACTAAAACTTTCGAAGTTGAAGCAAGAGGCATATGCAACGGTCTGATTAGAAACTTATGTGTACCTATTACCTGTGAAAGCAACTTCTCAAATTGTCGTATTCAAAAACTGACTGTCTCATTGTTGGAGAAAATCGATAGAAATGGCGTCAGAACAGTTGCAGATATTTACATGGTCTTCTAGAAAAAACGTCACGAATATAATTTGGAAGTAAAAGACAATACGTCCGTAAATCATTTTGCTTCTTTATCTTCCTATTTCTTTTAAAAAGCAAATGAAATACGATAAATTCAAACAATATACCTATATTCCCTTCCAGAAAAGGGAGGGGTGTCGAACCATTATGGACATATTTGCTACCACTAAAAACATTCACATGCTAAATTTGGTTCCATTTACTCGGTTAGTTCTCGAGATGTGCAGGAATTTGTGTTTCATTTATATCGGTTCGGTAATTTTCGAGTCTATATTGATCAAACAGACAGACCGGACTGCATTTTTATATGTATAGATTACAACATCAATATTTTAGAAACTAAAGAGTGAATATACATTTTTTGGATTGAAATGTTCCTGTCGTTAATTTCTTTGCTCTCTCCTTCGACGATGATATCGGTGCTTATTACGGGAGTCACTTCACGGTGAAATCAGAGTGAAGTGAACACAATCCTATTACGGGACTCACGAAAGTGAGAAAAACGTCGCAAAGTGACATCTGCCGCGGAATCGGGGTTATTGTGAGTGTCATATCAGTGAAGTGAGAACGGAAAAAGCGACGTTTCGCGTGGAATTATTTCACGGCCATTTTGAACGGTGGAATGATTCCACGAAGATGCCATAAGTCTTAAAGTTGATTGATTTGTGACCTAATGGTAAATATTGGATTTACGATGGTAACGAAACGAATTAGAATTTGGTCCGTGCCTTAAAGCGGTCAAATTTTCATTTTTTTTTGCCCGATGAAAAAAATGCAAACTAGTTCGGGAAATTTTCGATACCGGAAAAAATTTTTTGTTTGATGCCGAATGTCTTAGAAATGCAGAACACTTCAAGATCTGGTGTTATCTAAAAAATACGAAAAAAACGACTTTCTGGGACTTAGAGATTTTTGAGCTGGGAAACAATCTCATTTCACTTGTCCTATTCTCAATTTTACTTCACTGTCAATCTCACTCCACGCAGGTGATTTTTGTCACCTCACTTGAGGTGGAATCGGGAATAGGTCTAAAAAAGTGAAGTGAGCGTGAGAGTGAAATATATTTTACCGTGAAGTGACTCCCGTAATAAGCACCATCGTCTAGATCAGCGGTTCTCAACCTGTTTTTGTCCGCGTACCCCCTGGCGATATTTTTCATATCGATTGTGCTCCCTGGCTTGGAGCGTTCTCGCAGAGTGGGAGAAAGTAGTGGTAGATCATGTTGTGGTAGTCTAGTTCAGGTTTCAAATTCAACTATCGTCGTTTGTTTGATTTCTACAGTCAGGTTCTAAGAGCAAATTTGAACAACAAATAGAGTATTTAAAAAAAATTGCTTTATCCGCCATTACTGATTTTTCTTTCGCGTACCCCCTGAAGGCTTTCGAGTACCCCCTACGCGTACCCCTGGTTGAGAACCGCTGGTCTAGATACCATAACCACATCCCTGTCACGAACGTCATCCCCATACATTTTGCTTGAAGCCGTTTTTCTCTGGCTCGATTATCCGTCAAAAGGCTGTCAGCGCTTACGAAACAGCCGAATAAGCTCCGTCCATGCGAGATCAACTGTTGCTGCAAGTGGTGTGTAGGAATGCAAAAAGCGAAGAACGACTGTTTTGTTTTAAACGTTCTATGGATTTTGTGCAGGACACAAATGGTCATGTTCAAACATGTTTCAACACGTTCTGGATAGCCCTAAATTCAATATAGTTAGAAGCACGAAAAAAATCTGTTCAGTAACACATGCGGCACAATGAACGGAGCTTATGATCATATTTTCAACACTAGCGTCATCATCATCGGCGGCAGCTTCAGGAAACAGTTGCCATGACATCGGTCTGACCATAACGTGCCATCACATCCGGTGAGCAACTCTTCCATTACTCGCTGAAAGATTTCCGGAGCCGTGACCAAACCAAACGGCATTCTTTTGAAACAGAACAAACCTCGGTTTGTGATAAAAGTGGTGATGTCCCTCGAATCTGGTGTCAACTCGACTTGTTGAAAAGCTTCTCGAATATTTAATTTACTCCAAAGTTTCCTTCGACCCGGTAGGTTGATGTTGATGACGTCAGAGAAGTTTCTTTCTCATCATCGGGTCTTCCTTCGTATGGGTAGTGCACGTTGATGGTGCTGTAGTTGAAGAACCGGCCCTCAATTCTCAACTTACACATCCATGCCACCCGATCACGCGTTGGCGCATCCTTTTCAGCACTATAAAGCCAGTCCCAAGTCGTTAGTGTCGCCACAGCTCTGATGAAAGGTAGCCTCTCGATGTCCGCTTTTCCATACCTTCTGTCTCGACCAGCAAAGCTCCTGCAGTGTTAAGATTTCGAACCGGAAAACAAAAATCCAAAATGGCGACTTCCGGTATATAGACTTATTTTACTTTTACGGCGACAGACCGATTATCGATCCAATGCCGAATCCAGAATACGTCTCCACAAAACTCGTTCTTGGGCTGCTATACTCCAATCTCCCCTAACACCCATTTCGCGGGCATCCTCGTCGACAGCAAACATCCATCGGGTGCGAGGCCTACCTCGAAGTCGACAGCCTCTATCGGGATTTCTGCTAAATATAGTCTTCGCTGGTGGTTCTACCGGCATTCTAGCTAGTTACATGCCTAGCCTCTTGCATTGTGCCGTGTGTCCGCTTGACTATATCCGCTGATTTGTACACCTGGTACACTTCATGGTTCATGCGTCTGCGCTAAACACCATTTTCTGGTTTGCCGCCAAGGGTTGAACGCAAAACCCTACGCTCAAAAAACCAAGAGATCGCCGATCGGCCTCATTCAACGTCCATGCTTCATGGCCGTAGAGGACCACGGGAAGAATTAGTGTTTTGTAGAGAGCAAGTTTAGTACGGGTTTGCAGACTACGGGACCTCAGCTGGTTGCGCAATCCGTAGAAGGCCCTGTTTGCAGCTGCTATCCGCCTTTTTATCTCACGGCTAACCTCGTTATCACATGTCACTAGTGTACCCAGGTAAATGAATTCGTCGACTACTTCAAAAGTTTCCCCATCTAACACCACCTCAGCACCAACCTCCGACGGACTACCACGCACTCTGCCAGCCACCATGTATTTCGTTTTGGCAGAGTTAAAGCTGAGCCCTACTCTCGCAGCTTCCCTCCTGAGAGGTCCGAAGGCCTCTTTCACAGCTCTACGGTTGATACCAATGATGTCGATATCGTCCGCAAAACCGAGAAGCATGTGAGACTTCGTAATAATGGTGGCGCTTCTTTGCACGCCGGCCCTCCGTTGGGCACCCTCCAATGCGATGTTAAACAATAAGTTTGACAACCCGTCTCCCTGCTTTAAACCATCTAACGTGACGAAGGAGTCCGATATCTCGCCGGCTATCCTGACGCATGATGTAGAGCCTTCAAGGGTGGCACGTATCAGCCTAACAAGTTTTGTTGGGAAACCATGTTCGACCATAATTCGCCTTAACTCATTTCTCTTTACTGTATCGTACGCTGCCTTGAAGTCAACGAACAGATGGTGCGTCTGCAAGTTGTATTCTCGAAATGTATCGAGGATTTGACGCAGGGTGAACATTTGGTCCTTAGTGGAGCGTCCTCCTAGAAAACCACATTGATAATCGCCAACAAAGGTCTCCGGCAACGGCCTCAGTCTATGGAATAGAATACGGGAGATAATTTTGTAAACGGTGTTAAGAAGGGTTATGTCCCGATAATTACTACAGTCCAGGCGGTGGCCTTTTATTGTAATTGGACATATGAGACCCTCCAACCAGTCCGAGGGCAGTTCTTCATCGGACCACACTCTCAGCATGATCCGGTGTAAAGCACGATACAGCTCCCGACTTTGAAAAGTTCGGCTGGAATGCCGTCCTTACCAGCCGCCTTGCAGTTCTTCAGCTCTTTCACTGCTTTCTCCACCTCGTCCATGAATGGTGGGTCCACAGCTTTGCCATCATCCTCAATCATCATCCTGCTCCTTTCGACTACGCTGTTTTCTTCACCATTCAACAGCACACTAAAGTGTTCCTTCCAACGCCTGGCCACTTCCGTTCTATCGGTAATCAGGTTCCCCTCCCTATCGTTGCACATGACAGGGGCTGGCACGTTCCGGTTCCTGAGTCCATTTATCTTCTTGTAGAAGCTTCTTGCATCGTGCCTAGAGAAGCAACCTTCCGCCTCCGCAAGAATCCGCTCTCAATGCTGTCGTTTCTTCCGACGATGGAGTCTTTTTTCAGCAGTTCTAGCTTCCCGGTATCTTCCTACGCTCTGACAAGTCACAGCCGTGGCTAACATGTGAACTCTGGCGCGGTTCTATTTATCCGTCGCTCGCTGGCACTCAGCGTCAAACCATCTCATTGGACGTGGCTGTCGCAGATGTACCCAACACTTCACCCGCTGTGGTGCTAATTGCATTGTGGATATGCCTCCACTGTTCATTCAGGCTACCTCCAACTTGGTCCTCGATCCGCTCATCAACCTTCCGCAGGTACTCTGTAGCCACTTCTCCAGTTGATAGCCGCTGGATGTTCAACTGTATCCTCCTTGTCATCCTGGATTTTAGATACCACGAGATAATGATCCGAGTCAACGTTTGGTCCTCTAAACTACCTCACATCTGTAACGTCTGAAAGGTGCCGACCATCTATCAGAACATGGTCGATCTGGGAACAGGCCTCTCCATTTGGGTGTCTCCAGGTGTGCTTACGTATATTCCGGCGTGCAAAATAAGTGCTACAGATAGCCATACCTCTGGCTGCAGCGAAATTGACAAGCCTCAGGCCGTTGTCGTTCGTAGTAGAGTGGAGGCTTTCTCTAACAATCACGGGGCGGAAGAAGTTCTCCTGCCCGACCTGCGCATTTGCATCCCCGATGACGATTTTGATGTCGTATCCTGGGCACTCATTATGCGTTTTTTCCAGGAGCTCATAGAACTCCTCCTTTTCTTCATCGGGTTTATCGTTGGTCGGTGCGTACACATTTATCAGGCTGTAGTTGAAAAATTTTACCTTAATTCTCAACACGCATATACGGTCACTGATCGGCCTCCATCTTATGACACGCTTCATCTGTTTCCCTATGAGCACGAGACCGACTCCCCTTTCTGCTTTCACGTCGCCACTGTAGTAGATGTGGTACTTGAATGAAGTGCCCGCAATAGGATCTACTGCCCGGAATTCGCGTTCTTCATTTTCGGCCACCTCACCTCCTGTATGGCAGCAACCTCGACATTCACCTTTTGCAGCTCTCTAGATAGGATACCTGCACGCTCCGGGTCAGACGCTGTTGTACCCCTAACATGGGGATACAGCCGCGTACGATCCCCCTTCCCAGTCAGCATACGACCATAGTTTCCACCGGGGGTTGGTTACCCGATCTCCGCTAAGGTTACTCGTATCCCGGTCGGCACCTCATGGAGGTTGGGATAGGAGTTGCTGGACAGAGGTGAATGACCATAATGGGGTTTCAAGTGACACGTGCCCAGCCGTTTACCAACCATCTCAATCAACCGGTATATAGACACCATTTTGAAATTTAAGATGGTGACTTCCGATTCCCGGAAAACAGCTAAAATTGACCAAAAACCATTTCATATGGCTAGTATCGAAATCGAGACGATGTCCAGAGAACTGAAAACGACCACAGAGGCCATTCGTAGTTCGAAAATGACAACCTCCGGTTCTCTAGAAAAGATCCAATTTTGGCCGAATATCATCGAATACCTATGAGTATGTATTCCCGAAATCGGAAGGATGCCCAGAGACCGGAGGTCTCCATTTGGATAATTCAAGATAGTGATTTCCGGTTTTCGGAAAACAGCCAAAATTGATCGAATACCAACAAAATGAATACTTTTGGAATCGGTGCTCAGAGACCTCAAAACAACAACCAGTACCGGAAGTCATCACCTTGAATTTCAAAATGGCGTGTGAAATCGATTCCCGGTCTCTAGGCATCATCTGGAAACAGCCATATTGAGTGGTATTTGGTCATTTTTGAATCTTTTCCAGAAGCCGGAGGTCGCCATGTTGATATTCAAAATGGCTACCAGGGTAGTTTTAAGGTCTCTGGACACCATCTCGATTTCGAAAGCACTCATATGAGGTGGCATTTGGTCAATCATGGCTGTTTCCCAGAAACCGGAAGTTCCCATCTTGAATTTCACAATGGCGTCTGGAGTTTCGATTTCGGAAACACTCATTTTGGTTGGTATTCTGTCATTCTTGGTTCTCTTCCAGAAACCGGAAGTCATTTTCAGGTCTCTGGACAAAATCCCGTTTTCGAAAATATGCATATGAAGTAGTATGTAGGGGGATTAGGGACATAATGAGCACACGGGGCGAAATGGGCACCCCTCATTTATGCGAAACTACGCATTTTTTAATACAATATGGTATGTGCAATTCTTCCGTAGTTACTACAGTATCTCGTTATGTAGAACATAAGTGGTTTGTCTGTTTAAAATATGAAAATTTATTAAAAAAATCAACTTGGTTACCGGATGTTGGAAAAATTATTATTATTGCGCACTACAAAATAAGCTTCTACGGTCATTTAAATGGCTCAATCAAGTATGTAGATACTGTTAGTAGTAAGCTATGAATTTGATTTTTTAATAAACCTCACTTCACTCTAATAGTTGCTACAAACTAGACGTGTTTCTATCAGGTTATGGGCACAGCAACGCTAGCTCCATAGTGACCTATATCTGCGTAGCAACTGAAGTAACAAGAGCGAAAATTTTTTTCTTATTCGCTGTAAGAAGTTGAAGAAACTCAAGATAATTTTCAAAAATGTCGCTGAATGGAATTGAAGATGATGTTGGTAATAACAGAAATGCTAATCGAGGACAGGACAGAGGAAGGTCTGGTTCCAGGTTTCCTGCGGCGGGTGGAATTACGTTACCAGCGACGAAACGTCTTCGTGGACGGGAAAATTACACCTCGTGGGCGTTTGCAACCAAGATGCTCCTGATTCGAGAAGGAACTTGGGACGCTGTTACACGGGATGAAGACGATCCGGCGGATGGTAGTTCCCTTCGAGCACTTGCCACCATCTGCCTCAGCATCGAGCCAGTAAACTACAGTCTGGTTCAAAGTGCAGAAACGGCAAAAGTGGCATGAAAGAATTTGAAAAACGCATTCCAGGATGACGGGATGACCAGACGGATTGGTTTATTGCGAAAACTGACCAGTATCCGGCTGTCTGAATGCAGTTCTGTGGAGGAGTACGTAAGTCAGCTGATGTCGACCAGTCATAAGCTCTCTGAAGTTGGCTTCAAGGTCGACGATACGTGGTTGGCGAGTCTTCTTCTGATGGGCCTACCGCATATGTACGAGCCTATGATTATGGGCCTCGAGGTGTCTGGGATCAAGATTACCGCGGATGCAGTTAAGGCCAAAATCCTCCAGGACGTGAAGATGAGTAGTGTAACAAAGTCCAGTTCCGGTGACGGTGCATTCTACAGTCATCCTAAGACAAAGCAGAAAGAGAAAGCCGCAATAAAGTGCTTGAAGCACTTGTAAGCGTTTGGGGCATTTTGCGTCGGAGTGTCAGAAGCGAGAGGCCAATGACAAAAAGGAGAAGAAATCATCAGGCAAGCATGCTGCATTCAGTGCCCGTGAAGCGTCGTCTGGCGCGAACGAGGAATGGATTTTTGACTCGGGGGCAACGTCTCACATGTGCCACAACAAGGCCATTTTGAATTGTGCCAAAGAGGTGGTGCAGCATATCAACGTAGCGAACAATGCGGAATCTTTGGTTGTTGCAACCGGAACAGTGAACCTCGTAGCAGATGTGCAAGGTTGTTCGTGCGATTTGATGATGGCTAATGTCCTATGCATTCCAGACTTAGCGCTCAATTTAATGTCGGTGAGCAAAATTTGTAACAGCGGATATCGTGTAGTCTTCATGAAGGGCGCTTGTGAAGTTCGATCGAAATTCAACGAACTAGTCGCTGTTGGCAGGGAGGAAGGTGGCCTTTACAAGTTGTGCTTGGCCAATCAGCAAGTTTCGTGTGCGGCAAAGGAAGCAGACGACATGGTTCTTTGGCACCGGCGAATGGGTCATCTGCACCAACAGGGCCTAAAGCAGCTACGTGAAATGGCTAGTGGCATTCGATTCCGGGATGCAGTCATTCCCACGTGTACTGTATGTCTACAAGGGAAGCAGAATCGTCAGTCATTTAAGAATAAGGGCACTAGAGCAAGTGAAATCCTTGAATTAGTGCATTCGGATTTATGTGGGCCGATGGAGAACGTATCGATAGGCGGAAGCAGATATTTTTTGACGTTCATCGACGATGCTAGTAGGAAGGTGTTTGTCTACTTCCTCAAGTCAAAGAAGCAGGTGCTGGACTGTTTTAAGGATTTCAAAGCTTATGCTGAGAATCAAACCGAAAAACATATCAAGCGACTACGGACGGACAACGGCTTAGAATACGTGAACCAAGAAATGGAACGGTTTTTGCGAAGTTCAGGAATTCATCACGAAATGACGGTTCCTTACAACCCGGAGCAAAACGGTCTCGCTGAGCGAATGAATCGAACCGTGGTTGAAAAAGCGCGATGCCTGCTATTCGATGCTAAGATGGACAAAGCTTTTTGGGCGGAAGCTGTTGCGACTGCTGTATTTTTGATCAACCGATCTCCGACGAAAGGGTTAACTGTGACTCCAGAAGAAGCATTCGGTGGCAAGCAACCAGATCTTTCTGAGCTGCGAGTATTTGGCGCAAAGGTAATGTGTCATGTGCCTAAAGTCGAAAGGCAGAAATGGGATGTAAAATCCGAATCAGGGATTTTTGTCGGATATGCGGTTCAAGCGAAAGGATTTCGAGTTTATGTTCCAAGGACCAAGAAGGTTATTGTAAGCCGAGATGTCGTTTTCCTGAGTGAGGTAGCAGAAACACCGATTCTGAACGAATCAGCCGAGTTGGTTGAGGATTGGATACAGTTAGAGAGCTGTGTTCGATCAAAAAGTGATTAATCCTCCGTCCGATACACCAAACAGTAACAATCACGAAACCGACGACGAGTCGGATCTCGACAGCACGTATGGTGATACCGAATGTGAAACCGACTATGGCAGCGCAAACGATACTGTGGTAACGATGTCTTCTCCAGCACCAGCGCTCCCTCCGCAAAAAGAGGATCCACACAATGTGGTCAGGCGCAGTGGCAGGGAGCGCACACTTCCAGGCAAGTATACCGATTATGAGATGACTTGCAGTATTCTTCCTCAAAACATTCCGTGCCCACAGGAAATCGACGAACCCCAGTCATTTAAAGAGGCAATAGGCTGCGGCGACGGACAGTCGTGGCAGAAAGCGATGGTAGAAGAGTTCGAGTCCTTGAAGAGCAACAAAACCTGGGAGCTAACTAAACTTCCTCCGGGACGAAAGGCGCTGAAATGCAAATGGGTTTACGAGTTGAAGACAAATGCCGACGGATCGGTGCAGCGCTATAAAGCTCGGCTTGTAATTAAGGGCTTCTCTCAGATAAAGGGTGTCGACTACAATGAGACGTATTCTCCAGTCGTCAGATATGCCAGTATTCGCTATCTGCTGGCCCTAGCTGCACGAATGAACCTTAGCATCTACCAAATGGATGCAGTGACGGCTTTTCTCCAGGGCAACTTGACAGACGAGGAAATTTATATGGAACAACCCGAAGGTTTTGTGGACAAAAAGGATTCCAAAAAGGTTTGTCGTTTACGAAAGGCGCTTTACGGTCTGAAGCAGGCCAGTCGGGTCTGGAATGCCAAGCTTGATGCGAAATTGCAGCGGATTGGCTTGAAACGCTCGAGTTTCGATCCGTGCGTGTACTACAAAGTCGGTGATGATGGCATTATTATTGTTGCTGTTTACGTTGACGATTTTCTGGTGTTCTCTAACCAGCCGAGATGGGTAGAATTCGTGAAAAGACAATTGATGGCGAAGTTTCACATGAAGGATCTTGGGGAAGCGGAACAAATTTTGGGCATGCGGATCACACGTGCTGAAGATGCAGTAATGCTGGATCAACAGCGTTACATTGATGAACTACTCAAACGTTTTAAAATGATTGACTGCAACCCAGTGGCGACGCCCGTGGACGGCAATCAACGATTGTCGAAGGAAATGAGCCCGAAGGACGAATGTGAGAAGCAGCGTATGGCATTGGTTCCGTTCCGTGAATTAGTGGGTGGCCTGCAGTTCCTGGCACAGTGCACTCGTCCCGACATCGCTTATGCTGTAAACTCCGTGAGTAGTTTCAGCAGTAATCCGGGGGAAGCGCACTGGACGGCAGCAAAGAGAATCTTGCGTTATCTGAAAGGAACGAAGCTGATGAAACTGGTTTACGTGAAGCAAAATGACAGAGAATTCCAAGGGTTCAGCGATGCGGATTGGGGCAACGACCCCGAATCAAGACGATCGATCACTGGTTATGTATTCCAGTTTGCTGGTGGATCGGTGTCGTGGAGCTGTCGCAAAAAACCAACCGTTGCGCTCTCTACGACTGAAGCAGAATATATGGCAATGTCTGCTGCAGCACAAGAAGCGTTGTGGTGGCGAGGATTCCGGAGCGAAATATTCGGAGTTCATCAACCTGTTCAAATAAACTGCGACAATCGCAGTGCAATATGCCTAGCTGAAAAGAAAATTGGGTATTCACCCCGCAGCAAACACATCGACTTGCGACACCATTTTGTAAAGGAACAGGTCGAGTTAAAAACTATTAAGCTGCTGCACGTAGAATCGAAGCAACAGAAGGCTGATGTTCTGACAAAACCGATTACTGGACAAAAGTTTCTGGATGCCATGAAAGCTTTAGGAGTTACTAAAATTCATGCTTAAGGGGGAATGTTAGTAGTAAGCTATGAATTTGATTTTTAATAAACTTCACTTCACTCTAATAGTTGCTACAAACTAGACGTGTTTCTATCAGATACATCAATATGACGTATGGGTCGTGCCCCAAATTTCACCATCATTGAAGTTTTGATTTTAAGCTATAATTAGTATTAAAATCTCATGTTAACTTCAACTAATTCGACAGGGGCGAAATGGTCACCTTCAGGTGGGGTGAAATGAGCACACCTTGTCACATAAATTTACCTGAAATTCATCTCAGTAGGCTTGTGAGTTTGTCTGTTTCCATAGTCAGTGTTTGTTTACAGTGATGGTGCGAACATATATTAGAAAATCTTTGAGACCGAATTGGCCAGAAAAATGGACTGCAGGCAGAATTGGCCACCATAAGGCGCGAGGGGACATTCACGAAACAAGCCGCCAAGTATCACGGCATCCCGGGACAAACGTTGGCCCATTAGTTGTGCTTCTACACAGTTTCAAGATATGTTCTATAAGAGTGCTCATTATACCCCGTGGCTGCTCATTGTGCCCCACACATCGACTGATTGCTAGTTTTTGATGCATGAATCTAATTTGTGTTTTTCACCATAATACAATAAACTTTTCAATTCGTGACTAGTGTTCCTTTAATTATAGATAGTTAATTCAAGTTTTGCACTGAAGACAGCTTAAAATTTTTGTCGTTTTCCATGCTTAAATCAGCAACCAACTTAGGGTGCTCATTATGCCCCTATTACCCCTATTTGGTTAGTTAAAACTGTATTCCAAAAACCGGATGCATTTTGAGATACCCGGGTACCCCGTCGGGCACCCTTGGGTGTTCTTATTTCGTCGAGCACATAACGGTTAAAGAATAATCACAAATCAACATTGGATTTCAAAGCCAATTTTACGTTAAAACTAGAAGTTATAGCTAATGTAGGATGAAGCAGTTGAGGATTAAAAAGCATAAAAAATAAAATAGAGCAATCATTATTTCGTGAAAATAAACGCTAAGTATAATTAACGTTTACAAATAATAGCGTGTCTACAGGGTAAAAGCATTTTGATGTCGAAGCAAATAATCAGTGAGGGTTGCAGTTGAAAACTTACAGATGAATCAGTAAACTAGCGCTCTTTCCTAGTTGATTTCGAAGTTCATAAACATGGAAAATAGTTGATACTTTATATTTAGACAAGGCCAAAAGACCAAACTCATCGAAACCTTTAAGCGTAACAATAATAAAACAAAATTAGGGAAAAAACACAATTCATCAATGTTCAGCGAATTTATTTCGATTTTTTTTTCTCCTACGATTCTAAAAGTAATTCAATTTGAATTAAACAGAGAAGAAACTTATATACACGCACATCATACACCTAAATCATGGTTCATTCAGTAGCTCGCAGTCACAAAGCAGGCACGCAAAGCCGACCGTTTCTTTTTGCAGCTCGCTGTCGCGCTGCGAATCCCACATTTTCGCTTAAAATGATTTTCAGACTTATTCATTTCATATGTTCAATACAAGCACTAACGGCTGGTGCGATAGAGTTCCCTGCTTTTCTTGCAACTCAAGTTTTTGCTCGCAAAAAAAAACGCTGACTTGTCTGAGATAAACAACAGCGACTATTTGAACATAGTCTCCGTACTGCATCATAACAAAAACATGAAAAAAAAACACAAACTAGGGATAAACGACGGTTACTTAAAATGTCGTTTTGAAGAGGGTAGTTTAAATGCACATCCCCTGGCCGGAGATACTCCCGATGTAGCTCTCTTTTTTTTCTCGATGCTTACAGCTCATCATGTCCTTCCTCATCCACTTCATTCGCCTCTCCAGTGGCGCTATCATCGTCCTCTTCATCATCTAAATCTTCGTCATCTTTTTCGGCTTCCGCAGCCTTGGCTTCTTCTTCTACCTTTTTTCGCTCTTCAGCCTCCTGGGCTTCTTTCACCTTTTTCTCGCCCTCCTGGGTTTCCTTGAAAACGGCAGCGACCTTCTTTGCTTCTTCGACGTCATTCGTGAACAGGAAATTATCGAAGATGGTTCCGGACTTGACTTGCCACAGATCCAAACCAACAGCGCAAACCTCTTCGCGCAGGTACAGATTGCTATCTTCGACATATTCTGGGTTATCAATTTCCGGGTGCACCCAGACTCCCTTATAGTTGGGGTTATCGATCTGCTTCGGTTTCCATTCACCCTTGTACTCGGGGTTATCGATCATCGGTGGTTCCCATTCGCCATCCATTTCGTCATCCCAATCGTCCGGCTTGGTGGCATCTGGGTCTGGGATGTGCTCTGGTTTGTCCCAATCCTCTGGCTTGGTGTCTTCCGGATCGGCAATGGTAGCACGGTCATCCCAATCTTCTGGCTTCTTGGCCTCCGGATCCTTGATCTTCTTCGGTGCCAGGAAGTCCCAGTCGTCCTCTAGCGATCCCGACTCAACCTTCTCGTTGTCGATCAGCACCTCGTACGTGTTGTCGCTCTTCACCACCAGTGTGTAGAAGTGAGTGTAGACGTCGTCCTTGCAGCGGATGTCCTTGTTGATCAGGTGGTTCTTGCCCTTGTAGCTGAAGATTACGTGCACCTTCTTGGTACCTGGACCGCAAATGTCCGGACCGAACATCACCAGATAGGGCGTATCGCCGTGCAGATCCTTCTGGTCGACGTTGCAGTCGAACACCTTCAGGTATCCGCCCCCGCAGTCGATGTTCTGCTCGTGCTTCACCGAGAACTGAATCACCAGCGTGTCGTCCTTGTTCGAGAACGGTTCGAACTTGGTCGACATGGCGTAGAAACGGGCATCCTGCGACGTTTGAAGACCTGCGGCAAAACAAGGGAAGAAAATAGAGGAAAGTTTTATAAGTGTGGGTGAGCGAGAAAAAAAATACATGATTGGAAAGGTAATTAAGCATAGGTAATTTATATCGATTTTATTCTAACGACTTCAAACGAAAGAATGTCACAAAAACAATATCATTTGTTAGCTATTAGAATATGTTATTATCAAATTGTGAGATGTAAATTTCCTGAAAAGTGGTGTTTTTAAACATATTTGTGTGATACGACGCCCAAAAAAAACGCCTTCGGGCTCATTTTAAAAAGTCGGAAATCCCTCCAACAGGCGATTTCTGTTATCACGAAGACATGAACAGGAACGTATCGCATGATTTAAACCGCGTTAATTCCCTGTGAAAACCGTGGAATTTCCGAACAAGCCGCTAATTCCCAGATTCTAAAAAAAAATCCTCCTAAAAGAGAAACACGGGCAGATGTGTTTTGATGAAGTCTGTTAAATGCTCTTGGAGTGAAAAACAGAAAAAATAAAAAAACTAAACAGAATCATTGAATTTAGTTTTTGGTTTTCACCGACACTATGGATAAAAAGATACCACGCAAAAGCCGATTTTTTTTTGGGAATCTGCGTAAATCTAGCAATCTGGATAAAATCACCTAAAAAGTGGTTGGATCATATGAACTAGATAATATCAGTATTAAGTTTGAGTGATAATAATAATGACTTTATTCGGTAGCACAGCCTAAGGTTACTTAACAGTTGTGCTACCGCATAAAGTCATTATTACATATTATCATTATCCAAATTTTGAGTTCGTAAAATTTTCCATTAAATTACACTAATTTAAAATGATAAACACATTCATATGAATGTGTTAAATGTTAACACAAATTTTTCAAAAAGTAAAACATTTTAGAAATGCCAAAAATACTCTAGAAAATGAAAACTCTTGCCAACGTGAAAATCGAAATGAACGTTGTAATATTTGGGGTATTCATTACAAATACTAAGCTCGAAAAGGACTCAACTCCACTGACGTGTAAAGTTTTACGGAAATACCCCTTTGTGAATTTCGAAATTTCATAGACTAATCTTTCACTACAATACGACTTGATTGTTGTTGTAGTTAATGAAATGAGTAAAACGCAGCGTATAAATTGCTTTCCCCATTAACCAGTCTAATGGGAGAAACTATAACAATACACCTTTAATGATAATAAACACAGTTGGCGACAAAAAAAAGAAGTAGAACACAACGTGTATCCGTGGTTAATCTATTGACCAACCATGCGTAAACGCTATTAGGGCCACCTCTGATTAGGTGGTCGTCACAGATATGAGTGATGGTTTCAACAAAAAGTTCCATTCAATAACCGAAACTTCTAGAATGTGCATCCAATGGTGCGTATGGTTTAATAACGCTGACACCAGGCAGACGGTCCATCCATTATGCCATGTAGACAGTTCAATCAGTTTGTGAGTAAGTGTGTGTGTTTGCGTGTGAACATACTCATGTCGGACTTTTGCGATTGCCATGTTGGCCACTTTAAAGTTGGGGTAGAAACAAAACACAGAACGATCGTTGTTGCACTTTAAGCTAGATACGTGGCATCGTTTCTGCTCCCTGATAGAATAATTCCGGTTGCCGGTGATGATTTTTGCTTGCAATTTGTGAATTTTTTGCATTCTACTTGCATAGCGTTAATTAACACTTATGAGTCGTTCTTATGTTCGAAAAAGATAACGTTAGTTCAGATGCCGGTGTCTATTATGCAGAGTTGGGTTTCCTCTAGTTGAGGACACTTTTTCAAACAAAAAAATGATTAACGGTTCCGTATGACACGTAAGTGATAATTGAATGGGACCGTTACTATAAGAAATAGAACGCATTCGAAGAGTTTACTCACCTTTGTCGTTATCCTCGTCGTTGAAGAATTTTCCAGCCGTTCGAACGAACTTTCCATACTCCACGCCCTTGTGTTCGCTCTGAACCCAGTTCTTCTCCCATGAGTCTGAACAAAACAAAGTCAAAACGGAAATTAGAACAGCATCCAAAATATGATACGCTCAAATCACATGATATATTTTTCAATACTATATCACCGGGTAATCTGAAAATAGCACAAACTGACGTACGTACCATCTTTAAACTCTTCCTTGAAGTACACCTTGGCTGCCACTAGGCTAACCGCCGCCAGAACCACTAGAACCTTACTAATAGCATGCATCTTTGATGCAAAATTAAGTAGCTATTCACAGTATTTGTGCACTTTGAATTCTCACACCCTAATTTTTTTAATGGGACCGCTTAAGTCCTCCTTCTACTTGGCAGAACGAAAATCACGACGGTCTACTTTCCTGAACGTTCAACTGCGAATGACGAACGGTCCAACCAAGTGCAACTGATTATGTACGTACAACGCCAACCGGACCGGCTGCTGTTGGCTACGCTTGAGCGACTGCGCCTTGCGTGGCTTCGAAAACCCCTCGGCAACAGTGCTGCCTCTGGTGCACTTCGTTGGCAACGGCACCGCTGCGGCTCGGAACAGACATTTGTTTTGTACACGCGTCTCGCTTACTCAGGTACAGAGAACGAAATGTAACTATGCAGACGTAGTGCGGTTCTCAAAACCTGTAGGGTAACCGTATCGAAGGAGGAACTCGTTTCGAATAAATGGCATGATAATACTGATGGGTATGACAAAATTGACCGTCAATTGCGAACACCATTATTTCTACCTGCTTCTTATGCGAAAAGCAATTAAGGTAACCATCATACGGCACTCGAACGACCACATAAGGGGACAAAATTAACTAAAAACCACTCTCTATCAAGTTGGGAAAAGTCTTTTCTTTTACCATGGCTGATCTCGGTTGGCTCTTTACCCGATGATTGTTTACGTCCGACAGATGGATCGCTACGATTGGTCCGCGTTTCACCAATCAGCGGCTCACACTTTTCAACGAGGTGCAGTTTGTGTTCGAATCCGTACTAGGAGAACGGTGCGCCACTGTCGGCGAGGAGGAACTTTCCGTATCGCGTTCCCATTCGAGCAGCTTGGCCCAGTTCGTGGTGTACGTGGTAGGGTTCGCGTCCGTAGTTTGGGAGTATGTGTTCGCTTTTATCGGGTTTGTTACAAGTACGGAACCCAATCATAATTAAATTGTTATTGAAGGCCCAAATTAAAAACGGCATAATGACGCCTTTTCCATACAAATTAGAAGGCGCAATCGCGGCTTCCTTTGGGACGTCTTCTAACCAGAACCTATCAGCTTCGCCTTCTGCTTCGCACTTGACAGCCTTTCGTGTAAACGCATCGTGCCTTCCTCCGTCAACGCCTTCGCCAATAGAAGGCGACACAAGGCCGTGTGGAAGGCATGACGACAAGAAAATGTGCACACGGCGAAGCGCGATTGTGCCTTTCGTGCAGACGAGCGGAAGATGGTAGATGCTAGAAGACACATTAGAAGGTTTCAAAAGTGAAGGAAGGAAATATTTTTGCTTTTGTTTTCACACATAAATTGACAATTGCATATGAGAATTCGCGTAAGTGCGAACAACCATAAAAATCTCTTTCACTTGTGTCAGGGCCAGTCCCTCTCCTCCAACGATTGCTTCGAGTAGCGGGTCGACGCTCGATCCGGCCAAAACACTGCGTCTTTGTCCATATGGTATTTCTTGATGAACAACGCAGCGTCCGGCAGGCATATCGTACTATAAATTTCCTCGTTCACGACTAGTCCGAAGCGAGAAAAGAACGGCTTTGACATACCCTTCTCGTTGATTGTCAGCCAAAGCAGCACCTTCTTGGGAAACTGTGTGGAATGATTTTCACTTAGGAGCTCACTTCCTACGTGAGGTATTTTACATACGAATGCGCGAAGTGCAGTTGTTGCCAACCAGTGCACAGTGGTTCGAATTATATGGAAAAGGCGGTCATAAATCATTTTTGTACAGTATTGTTCTTGAAAACTACTGAAATCGTCAGAATGAGGTGTTTTATGACTATAACAAGCTTTTTTGGGACTGCCATCATCCAACTTGTTTAAATTTTCTGGTATTTCCATTATTATGCATACATAATAGGGTGCTAATAGAATATAGGGAAAAGTTTGACCATCGAATTTCAAAACGCGGTAGCTTTCAAAAATTTTGACGTGGGATTACGTCTTTGTTTACTATACTGGGATGCATTCTGTAAAATTGGAAATGAAACCGGCAAATGTTGCGTCAGATTTCAAACGTTAATAACAGCATAACTACATGATGGATAACAATAACCAATATGTTGTTGGATAGATAAAATGTGTATCAAATTTCATAACACGCTAGTTATCATTATTATTTCACTGCTTACGCGAACAATGAACCATTTACATGCGAGCATTCCTAGCACAGTGAATGGACACCATCCGTTCCCCGTGTTATTCTCTGTATCGATATCGATATAAAAATTGACAGCGTCTCCCCGTCCCAATAGGTCAATTTATTTTTGCTTCCATGAGCTTAGACTAAAATGATGTCTCAAAGGTAAAAGTTTTCCGAAGAGTTTGAAGCAATCCCCATTCTGGAACAATTTCTAAACCTGCTTTCAAAACCTAATAAAAACTGATGTCTTGAAAGAAAACATGCCGGTAAAAGCAGTACCAGTACCAGTGGAGTAAAGAACCGCAGGTCTCTCGTCGTCTATGATTGCATCGGTACTCTTCTATTAGTACATTTCAGCGGTACACTTCTATTCATACTGCAGCGGTACTATTCGTATGGCAGTGGTACACTTTTGTTCGTACATTTCTATTCGTATGCAATCGAGGAAAAACTGCAATGCTGCTGTTGATGGTGATTGAAAGTTTATCTCATAAATATGATTACCATAAACTATTCAACAAGAATTGTAAATTTTTGCAACGGATATTTATTCAATTTTATCTTCGATATTTACTAAATAATCGTGACCGGATAGTATCGAAAGAGTAAATTCAACAGATACACATTTATAGAAGAGTAAGAGCCTGCGAATGCTTGTGAATTTTTGGTTCATTTACTAAGATTCATTAGAATCTCTTTTTACATTTTAAAATTGTTAGATGATATATTTTTATTCAAAGCTTTACCATAATAAACGTATGTATATTGGCAGTCTTCGTAATACAGCGACTACATTCGTAGGTAAATGAAAAAAATTGTCAAGCAAAAAACAAAAATGGAATTGTTGATTGTTACGGTTTTTTGCTGGAACTTAATAATTTTGTTAGACATATCTTCTTATGTTTGCCAATTAATGAACCTTTGTAAGGGCTTCTATATTATTATGAAAGCAAGAACCATATTATAGATTTGATTTAATCAGAGTTAAATAAGACTAAACCATTTATTATAATAACGAAAGTATTATTGGATTTGGTTTTAGAAGATATAGAGTTAATTCTGACTTTGACGCATTACGAGAAATTTTTGGTGCTTTTTCAACAAGAATGATATGCTTGTGCCTTGTCAAATACATGTTGTTTTCACAAAAAAATACTACAGGCTAATACTAATATCGCCAAATATATACGATATTCTTTCGAGTGTTGTTGAATATATTTAAAAAAATTGATTTCCAGGTGAGGCTGAAAATAAAAATACGTACAGTCGCTGAGCAAACACCTTGATTCTGGCTGCAGGCTCTGTATATTATGTAACAAAAATCCCCTAATTACAGTGTTTAGTCCCACGTCACCATTTCATACAACCCTAGTGCTGTATACCTTGTAGTATTTGTAACACAAAACTCGACCTCTGATTGGTCGTTATATGATTGCTTTCCCAAGCACGGTCGACAGAAATATAGCCCTAGTAATTCGGAATGTACTTTTTGGCTTATACAGCCTGTTTCAGCCGAAACTGTTCATATTAGTATTAGACAGCGACTACAACAGTCCTTACTTAGCAGCAGTGCAGCGAATAGCTATTGCAGCGGATAGCAGCAGTTGCAGCCAGTGTTGCCACATTTTAATCTGCACTGAAAGGGTGAAAATCTTTTTCATCTGTATACTTTTTCTTCCGAAAATCTGTACCTGTTAAAGTTGTGTTGCATAGAAGCTTTACATTTTTTAACCTTAAAAAAGTTACAGAAGTTGCAAGTTTGAATGAATTTGGTCGTTGATGATCTCAATACATATTTATATTGAATTTGGAATTTGTTTTCCATTGATCCAAGAAGAAGGGAAGCAGGACAACAGCAACGTTTGCATAAAAACACGGGTTGGCCCTTCACATTGAGCTTTATAGAAATGTTTGGTTTGTTTTGTTTTCCAAGTGAAAGTGCACCGATAAAAAAAATCAGTTTAATTAATGGACCCTTTAAAAAATCTGTACCATTTGTACCTTTTGACAAAAATCTGTAATCTGGACTAGCATTGGCCAAAATCTGCAAAGTTATCAATACTCGAGCATCGATAATTTTGTTCCGGTCGTATCGATACCTAGTAGATACTAGACGCGGAGCATCGATATCAGCTGTATCGATATTCTGCACGCCACCTAAAACAGAAAGTGGCATTTTTTTAATCTACATTACGGTCAGTCAGAGATGGCAGATGTTTTTTAAAAAAGTTTGCAACTGTTCGAAAAACTGACAAAATCTGCTTGAAATTCAAAAAAAAATCTGGCCGTAATTTGAAAAAAAAGCGTTTGCGTAAACAAAAGTCTGCAGAAATCTGCAAAGATTTTGAGCAAGTCTGCGCAAGTATAAAGAGACTCTGACAAAAATCTACAGAAACTATGGAAAAATTCGCAAATAAGAATAAAAAATCTGCGTTTTGTAGACAAATCTGCACATTTGGTATCCCTGCGGTCAATAGACCTAATGGGACCACGCTGGGAATAATATGTCACATACAAATCAGTGGAATAGCATAAGCGCGTCTGCGGTCTGATTTGAAATTTCGAGCAGCACAAAAGTTGTGGCGTTTTATTCTTTATTGTCTGCCTTTCTACAAAAAAAATATTAAGAGTCCCTGCAGTGTTGAGGAGATGATTTATAAAACAAGAAGATACAGTTCAACAATGTTAAGAACATTTTAAATAGAGAACAAGAAACATTCTGCAGTGCTCCAAAACGGTACAAAACATTGCCCTAATTTTAGTTAAGCTTCCGTTCTATGTTTAGAGTTATTTGTTTAACGAAAAAATCACAATTTCTGGTAAAAATGTTGCATTTTGGTCTTTAAACTGATCACTCTTATATTCAAACATAGCTAAAACATTTTAGAACGGTTTTCTAAGTTATCTTTTCTACTCAATTTAGTCATTTTTTACGCGTTTTCAGAAAAAAATGAGACAAAACCCTCTCATAAAAAGACTGCTGTGTAATTATTGAAATACTAAGTCATTCACCACAAAATGCTACTCAGGTGACGCGGCGATTCCGATTTTGCTCTGCATAAACAGTATTGTCAATTGCGAAACAATTTTTCTCGCAAGAGGCAGGAAAACCATCTTAGAAGTGCGCGGGTATATGCAATCTGTTGGTGTCTTTTACAAATAGAGTCGAATTTTCGCGCTGTTTGTTCAAGACATTCAGGCATCCGTAAATTCTCCGATTTTATAGTTTCCCTTCAGTATCGAAAAAATATCGGGGCGAATTTATCGATCCACCTTAATATCAACGTCAGTTGCATCGATAAAAAATACCGATATTCGGACCTCGCGGTATCGATACCATACAGAATCTGTACCAGAAAATACGAAAAAATCTGTACTTTTCCAGATAAAACTGTACATATGGCAACACTGGTTGCAGCGGGTATCAGCACCGATAGTGGCAGCGCCAGCTGATGCAGCGGCACTTTTTTTAGTAAAATGCTGTCTCTGTGCGGCAGCGGGCAGCATCAGTAGTGAATGCATCTAATAAAAAGTTGCCTAATTTTGACAACACCCAACGTTCTGGAAAGCAGGCGTTCGAAATACATGAGCCATCAAGTTTTGAGTGTCAAAACAGCTTTTCACTGTATTATCTATCACAAGGAATATCTCATTCGCACTGTCAGTGATAACGCAAAGATGTGTGCAGCTTTTTATCCGATATTGAATTAAACAGCAAATTGTCCTTTTTAGGATAAATGAAATGCCTAATTGAAGAGTTAATATTAATTTGACTACGACAATGTTTACCTGATACGCATCTCCGTCGTATTGGGCTCGGGGAAAGTGGTATCTGTGCCTGTGGTGAAGGTTATCACGACATAGAGCACGTTGTTTGGTCATGCCCTGTACACCGTGACGCCAGGTCTAAATTAATAACTTCCCTCCGGGCCGAGGCTAGAGGACCAGCTGTTCCTGTTCGTGATGTCTTGGCGAGTCGTGACTTACCCTACATGACCCTTATATACATTTTCCTGAAATCCATCCACGCCCCAGTCTAGTCCCCTTCCATTCCATCCACATTCAACAAAACGGCAAGAACACGTCATAGACCTCGATTTTGGAATCAGCAACTGAACCCTACACGAATCCGCTAGGACCTGAGAACCCGAGGCCTTTCGCGATATCTTGGCTTGAACAACAGCGAACAACAACAACGAACCATAACTAGCAACTGAAACCCGCACAATACTTCCAGGACCCGAGGATTACATGCCCCTGTCCCAGCTCATGACTTCGTGGCTTAGCAGAACAAATCCATACATGCTGCATATCCATGGCCTTTCGACGATCATCAGACGACCATTCAACTACAAAAGATTGATTGAAAAATATATACTAGTTTCAAAATAGACTTAATTTCAGCTCGTAGTCGGCAGCGAGGATAAAAAATTTGCTTAAAGATTTTAAGTCATCAGATATAATTGGCGCCGTTAAACATTAAATTGTATTTGTGCCGTGTCAAATAAACGATAGGTGAGAAAAAACAATGTTTACTTAGCAGCAGTAGTGGCAGCGGATAGCAGCAGCATCTGTGGTAGCGGATAGTATCAGCAACAGCAGTGATATCGGATAAGCCAGTTGATGCAGCAGCACTTCCTCTAATAAAAAGCTGCCTTTGTGCAGTAGCGGCAGCATCAGTAGTTACTACATTAGCCGACACTTCCTCTGATGAAAAATTGTCGTATGCTGATAACACGCAAACGTTTTGGAAAGCTGGCATTCAGAATCAAATTTTCAGTGTAAAAACAGCTTTCAACAACGCTTTAGATTTTTTTCTTGTAAATTATACCAAATTTCTAGTATTTCTTAGACATTGAAAATTCTAAGAATGTTGAACATTTATGATTCCTAAGATGGTTGAAATTGAATAAAATGCTCAAAGAACTGAAAAACCTACAAACAATAAAGCAAACAAAGCCTTGGTGCTACATTCCGTATCGGAACTCGACCTTCTGTTTATTATACACAGACTTCGCAGTCAACTGTTGAGTGTACAGGACAATTGCGGGGCTAGCGCTACGATCCTACTGACACTAACAGTCTCTCCCGAGCCGAGACTCGAACATACGACGACTGGCTTGTTAAGCCAGCATCGTACCTCGAGACCAGCTGAGAGAGCAACAATACTATTCTCAAAAAAAAAAAAACGTTTTAGAATGCTTAATGTCTTAGAAAAACTGGAAACACTTATATTCAAAACATATCAAACTAAAGTAAGAAACAAAAGGCGGGGGCCTAGCGTGGTTGGTAGCGTCTCCGCCATCCACGTTCGACGCCTGGGTTCGAATCCCAACGCCGACATTGGTGTCGATGGTTGTGGGGTGGCGTGATCCACTCACAACCAACTCAACTGGTCTAGATTCAATCCTAGCCGACACCGGGAGATTTTCTGAGGCGAAAAATCTCTGGGATTACGCCTTCCATCGCATGAGGAAGTAAAGCCGTTGACGCCGGTCCGTTAATCAACGGGTCGTGAGTTAGGGTCCTGGGTGGAGTCGCCTCCCGGGCGTCGGTGATTGGCACAACAACAGTGGCGGAACTAGACCGACGGAAAATAAGCGAGAATGAAAAAAAAGTAAGAAACACAAAGTGAACATAAAGTAATTGATTGTATTTACAAAAATGGGAAAAATAGAAATGAAATAATGAAACGCTGAGGGAATCGTCTAAAAACAACAAAAATTGTCAACTGGAAATAAGATTTGAAAATATGATCGCCACTTAGACCGTACGCGTTGGCCGGCAGACTTCAAATGACACTAATCGCATAGCGAAAGTGCTTTTATATAAAAACACTTCCCCAACTTACAGACAGTGCACTGTAACATAAAACTTAGTAAATAATTTTGCCCTGAAATAACAGGTGGCCACTCTTTTGGAATTTTGCTTTTTTTTTATCTGCCAGAAAAGGTAGATGTAGGTACTTGAAAAAAAACCGATTTATCTCTCATGGAGATACCTTCATTACCAAAAAAAAAAATGAAGGTCCGTAACCAACTTTCCGACGAAGCTTTTCCATGATGTCGAAACGAAAGTGTTCGCCACAGGACACCCATGAGAAAAATTTTCATACGTGTCATTTTCAAAAGGATGACATCCGTGAGATTAGTTATCAGTTAGGTGGAAATCGAGGTGAAACCCTCGAAAATTATATAAATTTGTTCCTAAAGCTTGGTATGCAGTTGAAAGAAGAAATTTCACCGTTTTACGAAACGGAATTTTGACAGCTGAGAATGCTTGACAGTAAGGTCGCAGACAAACGTCCAAGCTGAGTTCCAAACTTGTGTAACTGTCACCAGGCGGCGCTAGTGTACAAGTGATTTATAACGCAATTCTCTTTGAAAATTTACACAGAATTTTCGATCAATGTTGTTCTTGCTTGGACGTCTGTCTGTGGTAAGGTTCTCTGTTGTCAGTGACAGCTAGGACGTGACAGAGGTTTCATTTGGTTGCCCCTTTTTCTTCTGCAAGCCAAATCACCTGAGGGACGATCAGATAAGCAAATAATCAACTGCCTGAATCTTTCTGTTCCTGAATAATGTCTCCGATCATTATTCCGCACCAGAGCGACTGGCATTTCTCTTTACAGCAGTATTCTTTGTTGTCACTTTCGGTTTATGATATCTTTTCAGCTGCGTGAGCCTGAATTTTACATGGGATTGAGATAGGAAAAGAAATTTTTTTTGAACTGCGTACGGCGCTTAAGAGTATAATCTCAACCAATTTTTCAAAAATGAGTAGATCCATTGCAATTGAAATCGAACGTGCTAGCTCTTATAATAATTTTTGATAACAAGATGTTTTCACTGAAACCTGGTGGGGGTGACACCCAAAATTTCCGCTCCTGTGTCACCCGGTCACGCTTCGCCACCGAGTCGAAGCCGGCAGACTTTCGCTTTTAAAATGGTTTACCGTTAATTTTTTGCTAAATTTTTTGGGTAGTTTAGTTAGAAATGTGCATAAACAAAACGAAAAAGATTGCTATCAGGCGGGGAGAGAGAGAGAGAGAGAGTTTACATATACGTACCTTCATATTTCACTGAGCATGTTTGTTGGGTAAAAAAGCCTAAAACGAATTTCAGTTGTCACCCGTTATATGCATGGCAAATAAATGTTTGTTTCGTCCTGCGGAAATTTTTTCCGAAATTTCAACATTTTTTTTAGTTTAGATTATATTTTTCACGAATTACCGACGATACTTCGCCACGTATTCATATATTAACATTGACTCTACGAAGCACGATTTGATTCATGAATTATATAGAAAAACTGTACGATTAATTTTGAAAATTCTCATAACTAAATGTAATATGTTCTTGTTCTCAATTATGATAATAATAATATAGGTTGTTATGGGCAATTATTCCAAAAAAGTTATTTCGCAAAAAATCATTGTGTGTAAAAAAAATCAAACATTATTTAAGAAGAACTGTCGCAGGATATAATTTGGTTTATTCCTCCTGCAACAAAAAAAAAATCCCAAAATCGAGGAATACTTTCAAACGTACCAATACAAAAGTATTTTTTTTGGGCGACGTCTGTCCTCCGTAACAACATCCAACCCCTATCAACTGCAAACACAAATTGCTTTAATTTGTTCAAAACGGAGAGTTTCCGCACATTGGTACAGCTTCGTGTTTCTTTCCCTTCGCGCGGTTAAAATGTTACACTACCGCGAGTGCGTCGACATGAGAATCAATGATTTAATACAGATTACACCGGGAAACGAGAGAGGGCGCCGTTGGACGGGGCAGGGCGGATAACCAATCTGTTACACCATGCTCGGCTCGTGCAAGAGAATAAAACGACCGGGTGAAAAATGGCATTCAAAGCTTTTCCTGAGCTTCGCCGGTGCGTGCTGCGTGTACACGCGAGAGGGATAGTTTTCATCCTCGGTGCTCTCTGTCTCTCGGAAAAGACCCTGCGCGCGAGGGTGCATCGATGGAGGCATTCGGAACCGAGAAGTAAAGTCTTCATCGAATCCCTCATAACAACACCAAGCAGCATAAGAATCGTTCCTCCGTTTGAGAACTTTTTTCGGCATCCGGCGCCAGATAGGAAAGGTGAGCCCTGCGGAAAAGATTATTTGCAGCTGGAAGTGGTGGGCGGTTTCGATTAGGAATTGAAGAAAATTGCTGGTAAGACGTGTGGTTTTTAAAAGATGTACAAGATTAACTGGACACGAGCGACTTTCACGTGGATATTCAAGGCTGAAAAAAATGGAGAATTTTTCCACCCGGTTTGGAAGCAGCAAATAGCGAATGGCGTCCAGCTGAAAGCTTTCTTTTCAGCAGCGGAAAGAAAAATGATGCTGTGATAACCTATAATGGATTTTTCTTATATTTTTCCCATATTTCGTGCAATTTTTGTGAACATAAAATTTAAGGTGAAAAGTGTTTGAAAAATATAAAATTTCTAAATTACAGTGAGGTGAAAGCGGTTATTAGGAAATACTCAGGAATCCAAAATGTCGGACACAGAGGTCGTTGAACCGAAAAAGGGTCGAGGCCGCCCTGCCAATCCCGAAAAGGTAACGTACGAGAGAATTATCACGATTCGCTGTATGTATCAGTAAGCTTTCGCTTTTTTCCGTGGCTTTCGTTCCGCAATCATTTGTTTGCGTTGTGAACCGCGCCCCACTCGGTCCCTTCCATTGCAGAATAGCGTTACTCCAAAGAAACGTGCACGCGCTGTTTCACCAAAGGACAAAGTCGACGAAAAAGAGAAGGAAAAGGATAAGGCGCTAGCTTCAGATGAAGAGCCCTCGGCGAAACGAGGTCGGGGCAGGCCCAAGGGTACAACAAAAAAGGCGCCAAAGGCTAAAAAACCGGAAGCCAAAAAAGGACGCGGTAGAGCCAAAAAGAAGCCCACTAAGGACGAGTCCAGCGAAGATGAAGAGGATGAAGAAGACGAGGAGAATGATAGTGAGGACAACGAGGAGAATGACGAGTCCGACTCCTAAAAATTTATTCGAATATATTTATTGAGCCACCGCAGATTCAAAGCAAATTTTGTATCATCCCAAATACCGTGACAAAATAATAGTAATATACATAACTGAACAAAAAACAATCTACAAACCACTTACAGACGGCAATTAATTAAACAAATGACAAAATAAAAAAAAACGTTTATCATTCGATGTGACTCATTACTCAGACAAAAGCAGCTGTGTGTTCCATAAAAAATAGCAAAACAAACAAACAGCTACAACTTTTAAATGGCATTCTTTGAGAAAACATTAATAGAGAAATAAAATCATCTGAATTTGGACAAAAGAGAAACGAATCAAAACAGTGGTGATGTTTGCGTTATTTTTCCCAAAATTACCCCCCATTTTTGTTTGCGGCGTTATCCGGCATACTTCGATTCGAGTGAATCTTTTGAGTGTACTACTTTCTGAAAAAACCATTGTACTGAATCATTCTCCTGAAATTTAATACTTTTTAATACTTAATTTTTTTTTCTTTATTAGAGAGGCTTTATTAGAGAGGCTTTTAGGTTGGTTCGCCTCTACGATCCTTAAATTGATAAACGTTCGTTCATACTTATTTTCAATGATCAAATAAAATCATCGGCTGATAGGTAACATATTTTTTAATGTATATTTTCAGTGATTTTGCCGATGCTGAAGCTCATATCCACCACGTAGGAAATGAAAATGATTTACAGTAGGAACAATTTTAAATTGATCAAGATCAAGAGTAAGGACCAATTTTTAGCAGCACTTATCTTCAGATAATGAAAAATTTGCAATTTCTACAATAATCAATTGACGTTTCCAATCGAGGGAGACTTTTTTCATTGCTCCTGTTCTATTTATGGTAGTTTGTTATAGGGAAATCACTGGACTTAAACCATGATTTAGACAAGAAGAACGAATTTCTTTTTGTTCTGTTACTTTGGCCGATCTTCCACTACCTTTCTAGAAAAATGTTAAAGAGGTTTACAGAAAATTATACACAGTCAAAACCGGATGGTTTTCGCTTTCAAAATGATTTACCGTAAGAACGGCGCAATGCGCTTGTTGCAGTGCTTCTTGTTTCGATTCCATTGTGAACAAAACTGAGCATGTATAAACAATGTATAAACAAAGGGACCTATCACATAAAAATGTTTAGCTGTCACTATTTAGAATAATTTCATGGCGTTTCTGATAGTATTGTGGACGTTATTTGCGCAGCGCTCTGGTTAATCATATTATTTGAATCATTTAGAAGAAACAGCAAAGTTAAGGCCTATGTTCAAAAGAATATGTTACTTACTTCGTACAGCTCGTGATTCATGCGCCTGCGCCACACCCTATTTTCTCGTTTGCCTCCGAGTATTGATCACAGGGTTCTACGCTCGAAACCCCAAGCGCTCGTCGATCGTCCTCCTTCCACGTCCACGATTCATGTCCGTAGAGCGCTACCGGGATGATCAGAGTCCTATCCAGCTTTTTTTTAATGGCGATAATGCGTATTCGTAATATGCGAACCTCTCTGCGTACGTCAGATTTGCGGTTTCTGGGAAATTTACAACATAAATGTTGCCAGATATATTTTTCTTTTGATAAATTATATGAAGACTTCACTGACGTAAGCAGAGGTGTCAAAAGGGTGGGTAATTTATTACGAACTTTGCATTATAGCGTCCGCCATTATGGCGCGTAAAAAGCTGGATAGAACGCAAATTTCGTACGGATCTGTAGGCTACGGAACCCAAGCTGGCCGCGCAATCCGTAATAAGCCCTATTCGCTGCCGCAATCCGTCTCTTCACCTCGCGGCTCACCTCGTTGTCACATATCACGAGAGTATCAAGATAACAAATTCGTCGACCACTTCGAAAGTATCCCCATCTATCTCCACCGCAGCACCAACACCCGCAGAACTACCACGCTCTCTGCCAGCCACCATGTACTTCGTTCAAGTCGTTCAAGCCTTCAAGTCAATAAACAAATGATGCGTCTGCAAGTTGTGTTCTCGAAACTTATCGAGAACCTGTCTCAAGGTAAACATCTGGTCCATTGTAGATCGCCCCACTCGAAAACCGCTTTGGTATTCTCTAACAAAGGCTTCCTGCAAAGGCCTCAGTCGCTGGAACAGGATACGGAAGAGAATTTTATGAGCGGAATCGAGGAGGGCTATGCCTCGACAGTTGCTACAGTTGAGTCTTTGTCCCTTCTTGAAGATAGGGTATATGAGTCCTTCCAACCAGTTTGTATGTAGTTGTTCCTCAGACCATAGCCTTAGGATAATCTGGTGAATTTCAACTTTGAAAAGTTCGGCCGGTCCTTCCCAGCGGCCTTGTGGTTCTTCAGCTCTTTGCAAGCATTCTTCACCTGGTGGGTCCACAGCTTGTCTGTCCTCCCCAATTTCTATCCTTCTCCCCTCGACGGCTCTCCTACTTTTCTCACGTTTCAACGCCACTTCAAAATGTTGCTTCCAACGCCTGGCCATCTGCGATTTATCGGTAATCAGTTTCCCCTCACTGTCATTACACATGGCATGTACTTGCACGGTCCGGTTCCTAATTCTATAGAAGCTCCTCGTGTCGTGCCTGGTGAAGCAATTTCCAGCCTCCGCGAGGACGCGATCGTAGTGCTCACGTTTCTTATGACTGTTAAACCTCTTTTCGGCAGCTCTTGCCTCCCGGTATTTCTCCCGTATCTGACGCGCCACACGATTAGCTGCTACTAAAGTGTTGGTGTAGGCCCGGTTCTTCCACTACCATCCTAGAAATTCTTTTCCGTCACCTCTAGACACTCAGGATCGAACCACTCACTACGCGTGGTTCCCGTTGTCATGCCTATCACTACTCCCGCTGTTCCGCTGACCGCATCGTTGATGTGCTTCCACTGCTCGTTCAGGTCCACTCCAGCTGGTTCACCAATCCGTCTATTAACTTACCGAGTATACACTGCAGCAACTCCTACCGTTGATAACCTCTGGATGTCCAAAAGTATCTTCCTCGCCGATCCTGATTTAAATACGTTGGCGCGAATCTTACCTACCAAAAGATAGTGTTTCAAGTCGATGTTGGCCCTCGAAAGACCCGCACATCTATGTCGTCTGAAAACCGTCGGCCGTCGATCAGCTGTGGTCGATCTGGGAGCAGGCCTCTCCATTGGGGTGTCTCCAGTTGTGCTTCCGAATGTTCAGACGTGCAAAATGGGTACCCCTCCCTGGTCGCGGCGAAGTTTACTGACCTCAAGCCGTTGTCGTTAGTGGTAGAGTGAAGGCTTCCCCTACCAATAACGGGACGAAAGAACTCCTCTCGTTCGACTTGTGCGTTCATAGCTCTGATGACGATCTTTAGGTCGTGTTGTGGGCACCCTCCATACGTTTTCTCAAGGAGCTCCTTTTTTACGTCGTCGGTTTTATCTTCGGCGCAATGTTTATGTTACTGTTGTGGAAATTCGCACGAAAATCGACTGACCACAAAATTATCTAAATATTTCACCTTAGTTGTCTTTTTACTACACTTATTTTGTAGAAACAACTGATTAATCTCTTTGGCACCCAGTTTTCGTTTTCTTTCCCCCTCACACTGTTCTGCTACTTTTACTTTGATTAGAAATTGAATAGAACTCTTTGACCAGTTTCAAATGAGGGGATAGCACTCGAAAGTGACTGAATGTAATTTACCATAGCGAAGTTTATACTATTTTTTATCCATTCCAATTCCGTCTTCAGGAAGGAGGAGTTAAAGTTCTAATTGTAACTTCAGAACTTTTAGGAGTCAATCGGTATTTGACGGTAAATTGGATAATATGTAGAAGGACGTTGCAGGCATGTCGACAATCGAAAACATGTCCACCCCGGGACCGACTGAAGATTATAAATGCATAAATAAAAAAAAAATATTTGAGATTAATCATCATTCTTGGAATGTTTTTATAACTTTTCTGACTAACTTTTCAGCAGCCTAAAAATTTCAGTGAAAATTGTGAGATCCCTCATGTCCTATTAAAAAATTTTAACCCAACTTGAGGTTAGCGTCTAGTAATTTCTTCAATCCTAGGTATCTGTGTCACCTTTTCGGATAAATGAATCCCTAACTGTAACCTCGAACGTGTACTATTTGCAAAAGCGGATTTATTAGAATATCTCATAAATTTATCATGCATCATGAATTCAATATTGTATATGTATAAAGCGAATGTTTGCTTTATTTGTGTGTGATTTAAAGGCTAAATAAAATATTGTATAAGGTTTATCGCTATCAGCTATATACAAAAAGATGGCGATTTTTTTTCTTCACACTCAAAACGAGCGGGGGAACAAATTTCGGATTTGTTTATTGGTTTTGTGTCCATGTAATACGTTTTTTTGTGTTAATCGTGTTCTTTTACCGCCCAACCGATGCTGCAGTCGTAATCATCGTCGCGGTATTCTCTTATGAAAAAAGAATGGAGAACCGTCCAAATTTTGTTCTAAGGGCGGCACTTTACTCTAAGCTTATTTTGTGTAAAAATACCTAAACCAGCGCTTTCCGACTAAAAGCCAATCTAACCATCACTATTCCTGTTTCCTGCTCCACCGGTGCGAAGCTGCTTGCAGTAACTATCTTTTCACATGCCTTTAAATATAGTGTCCAGTTTATAATCGATCATTTAATAAATCTGTTAAATTTATAAAATATCAAAAATAGACATTTCAAATGCAACAAATACTTATTTCCAGTATTGATTATAGAAAAAAAAAACTGCATGCTTAAAGCCAATCGCTAGTAAGTATAGTTCGGGGAATAATTGTTTTGACAGCAGTTTATATGTAAAATATATCTTCAGAAGGGAATTTTCAACCGCTAGATAAAACTACTTTGCAAAGGATAGGATGGTTGTTATTCGTCAAATCGAATCTAGTAACTCTTGAACATCGAAGCAATTAAACTTTGCATCAGATGCTATAGTTTTAAAGATCGTACAAAAAATAAAGCTCATTCTAATCGCCAAACGATCATACCTTCTTTATTTTGCTAAGGCGAAATAATGTACTTTTGAGTAAATTCCGTTTTCATTCTGTTTCAAAGCACTATAATGTTGCGCCCACCCAACTTTTTGTTTTTGTAGCTCTACTTTATACAATGGTAAAATACTCTACGAAAAAGTACTTTCTAATCAATGATATAATACGTGTGGTCGCCTCGATGCGGAATGGCTTTGCTAGAAGTTGATTTGTTTTGCTAGTTTAAGAATAGAAGTAAAGATGCAGATAATATTTCGTAGATTTGTGTGCACACATAATTATTGGACTCAGTTCAGGACAAACTGAACCGCAAAATGCGCAAGGAATGTTGCTGTTTCCTTTTGTGTTTCTGTATGATGAATACCTATTAATCGTTTAACGTTCTACAACTGATCCTGTGTAGAACCGGACGGCCACCGTAGCCGATATTAATACGTACATTACTAAAAAAGGGCTAACAAACGTTTTATCATACCTGTGTCACACACTGTGCGTACTTCTCTAGCTCTTTTTGTAGTGTTTTAACTTTATCGCATTCATCGCGCAGCATTTGCCGTAATGCATCTATCAGATTGTTCTGGGTGATCAGCTGTTTCTCCATTCGGTTTACCTTTGCTTCGAGGTCCTGCACCCGCGAGCATACATTATCGGTGGTAACCGCTGCAGCTGCTGAAGTCGTTCCGACTGGCCCAATGGCAGTGGTTGTCGTTGCTCCGCTGCTGCTGCTACTATTAGTGTTGCCGTTTGCTCCATTTTTACTAACCGCTGCATCCGTTTGCCCTCCACCGGGGGAGGTTATGTGGATTGTTTTAGTATTTCTGGTAGTTGGTGTTGGTGATACACTACGGTTACGTAAATTCACACTTACTGGCCGGTTGTTGGTGACAGCCGCAGGGGAAGGTGTTTCATTTGCGTTATTCACACTGCCGCTATCCGAAGGAATGGCAATCTTAGTTGAAAGCGCAGACATTGATTTCGTCATGACGTTGTTAGTCGTGCTGCTACTGCTGGTTTGATCCACGCTGTGTGTTGTTGATAACAGGTGCTGATGGCTACTAGTCTCCTTTCTACTGGACGCTATCAAGTCGAAGGAACTATGATTATTGTGGCTATTGTTGGTGGTCGTAGTCGAAGTGCAGGTTACATCTGCCGTCCCGGTAGTGGCAGCTCGTTCTGATAACCTAGTGCGACCAGAAGCCGCCACCGATGATGACACCGTGCTCGAAGGGTTTATATGGAATGACTTGGAAATGTTGTCGAATTTGTGCTCTTCCTGGTGATTGCTGTTGGTGTTAACATTAGTGTGATGTTCGGGTGACTTCGATTCATTTATATTCGGCGAGGTTTTCTTGGCCTGATTTGCCTTCAATTCATCCATCCAGGGTACCTTATGTTTTTCCCACTCTCTTGCTTTCGGTTTGGCAATAAATTCATCCTCATTATTGTTATTGCTGTGATGACTAACGTTTAACAAATCCGGCTTTGGCGACTCAGGTTCGGCATTATACGAGAGTTGTTGAAATAAGCCGGAATTTCCGTTGCTCATTCCATTGCTTCCGGCAGACTCACCAATTATGTTACCAGCCGAAGTTGGTGGCCTTCTTTTAGGTGCTTTCGCCCGATTTGCCCGCATATCTTTCAGCACAGAGCCACGTTCAACGTGGTTAAATTCGGACTCATCTCTGGATAGTCTTTCGCCACTGACGTTCTTTTCATTGTTATCGGCTACATCCGACTTAATTCTACTGCCGCTTGCACCGTCCATACTGTCCTGTCCGGCTGCTGGTTTGGGCTCCGATCCTTTCACTTTCTGCTTCAACCCGGAGAATAAGTTGTTCGTCACGCTCGTTATCGATGGGCTCTTCTTGATCGGTACCTGTGGTTTCTTGCCAAGCACTGGAGGCGGTGTCGATTTTTTCTCATCCAAGTTCTCCAAGCTCTTACGAATCTCCGATGTTTTGTTATCCAAACTCTTCCGGGGTGGTTTTTCTGTCACGGGAGCAGCCGCGGTAGTACCACCGGCAATAGGCGAATTTTCAATCTTCCTGTTTTCTAAAGATTTACGGTGTGCAGCAACATTTCCGAAGGTCGGCGAACTACTTGCTGCCATTGTACCACCATTACCACCACCACTTCCCGTGGAGTCATTGAGGGAATCTTTCGAGCCGAAGCTCTCCTTCCGGTAGGCGCTGTTAGGCTGTTGCCCGGCGACAGTGTGCGGCTTGTTGATCAGAATCTTGCCCGCCGGAGGTGGACGTTCGGGTTTACCGTGGTACAACTCTTTGATCGGCGAAACTGAAATGTGACAAGACGAAAGGGAACGGTTTTAGTGATACTGAATTCTTATCGGGGACTGTGTGATAAAATCGAAGTACTTTTTGCTAGCAAAATTGATAAGATACATTTCGCAACCGAATATTCGAGTTTGTGACGCAATGTGGGCTTACTTAGTGGTTGTGCATGATATTTTTTTGCAATTTAATTGAAAATTTGTTCGAAGTTCTAGCGTCCTTAGTCGGACATAAATATTTGTTTTTTTTTATCACAAAAAGCATCACATAAAGCATAAATTATCGTTGTTCAGTATCACGGTGCTCCCACAGACCATTATTATAAAAACAATGCATCAAAAGTCCTGACTACACCATTCGATACATTATGACGTCCTGAATCTTTGGTCAAAATTTCAAAATCGTCGTACGGTACATTCTTGAGTAGTACACATTTAAAAGCACGTTTTTCAACCACCTTTTTAATAAAATAACTTCCAAAATATTTTTTACATAATGTATTCCATGACATTTACAACTGGTGGAAAGATTTATTTGGAAATCTCACAGTGTACAGCAGTCTAAACTCGAAAAATTGTGATCGTTTTAGATTTGACTGTGAAAAATTGATTTTCTGTACTCAATGTCTTCAGCAAGTTTGTTTCATAAAACAAGGCCTTACTTTTGACGTTTACGGTCTTTCGTTCGGCTTCTCGGGTTAGAAACAACCTACGATGCTATTTTTTGCATGATGCTTCATTTCATCTCAATATACCATACCGCAAAACTGCCGAAATTACCCTTCCTTACCCAAGTAGAGCAGTAAGCGTGTAAAAGGAAGGGTTAAAAATTATATTTGTGCACAAGTACGGATAAAACCAACTTCGGATCATGACTATTATAGGTGATGCTATTCTGTATCCGGGAATTGTTGAAGAAAATGATACTCCGTCGGTCAGACCATTGCACAGTGCACAGTGGTCCAATAAAAAGGAAACCTAATTCCATAGCGCCTTTTACCTTCATCCTAGCTTAAAAGTGTCTTCGGAACAATTGTTTGTATGAATGACCCGCATAATCGCAGATTGTCAAAAAGTATGAAAAGTTTACTATACTAAAAATAAAAAAATACCTTTTTTGTGTTAAGAGATAGAAGAATAGTTTATTCAGCAAAGTTGTAGAAGATTAAAAAGTTAGTTTTTTGTACTTAACTTTTGTTAGATGCATTTTACACGAAAGTATTGTTCAGAGGAATTATTAGGGCACACATACCACACATTTTTGCCAAAGGCCATATATCTCCAGGACTTTTCCTTACAAAGTTATATCATATTTTAGCTTATTTTTTCGATAACTTCAAGAACGTATACGTTAAAAAGGGGCAAGTGGAATCAGGATGTCAATACTTTTTCTTGAAGTTAAGCGGAAGTACTATAAACTCCTTCAGATTCCATTTGTCCCAATCCACCCATATTAGAGTACGGCGAGCATATGTTACAGTAGGTTTTCATATATCAAAAATACTAACTTTTTTGTGTTAAGAGATAGAGGAATGGTTAATTCGGCAAAGTTTTAGAACGTGCAAAAATATGAATCTTTGCTGAACAAAAAAAAAATCAGAGTTACAGAGTGTTTTCTGTAAAAGTTACTTAAAAGTTATTTTTTTGCACTTAACTTTTGTTAGCTACATTTTACAAGAAAACGTTGTTCTAAAGTAGCATTTGGGCATACAAAACACACGTTTTTGTTGAAGACCACACATCTCCAAGACTTTTCCTTACAAAGTTAAAGCATTTTTCAGCATATTTTTTCGATCACTTTAACAACGTATATAACAAAGATTAGGTGGATTGGGACAGATATCATATATGAGTACGGCGAGCATATGTTACAGTAGGTTTTCATATATCCAAAATACTAACTTTTTTGTGTTATGAGATAGAGGAATGGTTAATTCGGAAAAATTTAGAACGTGCAAAAATACAAATCCTTGTTGAACAAACAAAATTCTAATCTTCATTGAGTGCAGAGTTACAGAGTATTTTCTGTAAAAGTTACTTACAAGTTAATTTTTCGCACTAAACTTTTGTTAGCTACATTTTACAAGAAAACGTTGTTCTAAGGAAGCATTTGGACACACAAAACACACGTTTTTGTTGAAGGCCACACATCCTCACTTTTTCTCAAAGTTTAGCTCGAGTTCTCAGAACTGTTATAAGTTCCATCTGTCCCAATCCACCTTATCTTTGTTATATACGTTGTTAGAGTGATTGAAAAAATATGCTAAAAATGCTACAACTTTGTAAGGAAAAGTCCTGGAGATGTGTGGTCTTCAACAAAAACGTGTGTTTTGTATGCCCAAATGCTACTTTAGAAAAACGTTTTCTTGTAAAATGTAGCTAACAAAAGTTAAGTGTAAAAAAATAACTTTTAAGTAACTTTTACAGAAAACACTCTGTAACTCTGAATTTTTTTTGTTCAGCAAAGATTCATATTTTTGCACGTTCTAAAATTTTGCCGAATTAACCATTCCTCTATCTCTTAACACAAAAAAGTTAGTATTTTTGATATATGAAAACCTACTGTAACATATGCTCGCCGTACTCTAATATGGGTGGATTGGGACAAATGGAATCTGAAGGAGTTTATAGTACTTCAGCTTAACTTCAAGAAAAAGTATTGACATCCTGATTCCACTTGCCTCTTTTTAACGTATACGTTCTTGAAGTTATCGAAAAAAATAAGCTAAAATATGATATAACTTTGTAAGGAAAAGTCCTGGAGATATATGGTCTTTGGCAAAAATGTGTGTTTTGTGTGCTCTAATGTAATTCCTCTGAACAATACTTTCTGTAAAATGCATTTAACAAAAAATAAGTACAAAAAAACTAACTTTTAAGTAAGTTCCATGTAATATACCTTATAACTTTGTCCCAAAAAAAGATAGGGTTTTTATTTGTTCAACAATGTTTCATATTTTTGAATCTTCTACAACTTTGCTGAATAAACTATTCTTCTACCTCTTAAGACAAAAAAGGTATTATTTTTATTTTTAGTATAGTAAACTTTTTATACTTTTTGACAACCTGCGATTATGCGGGTCATTCATACAAACAATTGTTCCGAACACTTTTTCAAGCTAGGATGAAGGTTAAAGGCGCTATGAAATTAAGTTCCACTTTTCGCCTTATTGGACCACTGTGCAGAGGTCTAAACTCGAAAAATCGTGATTCGGTTTTCGGTTTTTTGATCCATTCCCTTAGTAGTTAGATATAAAAATTATTTTTTCTAATTTTTTAAAATACCAGATTGCTTTCTTGGGAAAAGTTGAAGGAAAATCTATAAGAAAAAGAATTGCTGAACACTGTAATCTTCTATCTGTACGTCTGATATGACGAAATAGAGTTTTACGAGTAACACTCCTCAAAATTAGTTTTTTTTCCATAACTTTTTCTGTAATTGTCGAAACAATTCAAGATGTTCTAAGATTTTGTTTATTCTGCTAAACCTCGCATTTTTGTAGAATATATTGGTTTGATATTTTCATTTGTTGTAAAAATATTTCTAGTTTTTTGCTGAAAATAGCCATATTTTGATGTTTACGTGTTTGTTGACTACTGCCGGCCGCAATTCTCTTATCATGTCGTATGCGATCTTGTCTATGCCGAGAGCGGTAGTTTTTTTTCCGTTTTAGGATAATGTGCCATTTTTCGAGTTGATGACTGTATAGTTTGCTTTTGTAGAAAAATCGGCTCTGTCCTGCTCAATGTCTCACGGACCAAAATGTTCATCAAGAAATTTTCTTGTTAGCTCCGGACAATCTTGAACAAAACTGTTCCGGGCAATCATCTATTTTCCTGTGAGTCTTTTTATCTTTCTCCATAGCTCAGTCGAGCTAGTTTTAGGATCCATTTCGTTTGTAAACAGTTGTACGTTGTCTTTTATGTTTTTGTTTTTCTTTAGTAAAAATATCCGGAGTGATTTGCGATAAGGGCGCAACTGGCAAAAGATAAACATTGGGGAATATCAGTTTGAAAATTTGCAAGTACATTTTCAAATCGTAATTTCAAAGGAAGTGACTAACATTAACATCAATACCAAAAATCGACGTAAAATATACCTGGCTTATAGTTTCTTAACAATACTACATTAAATTTGTGCATCTATGGCTTAAATCTGCACTTTTCTTCTAACCTTTTTCTAACTAGCCTTAAAGCATTCTGACAACGAGATTCGCCCACCTCTATTTCGCCTTAAAACATTCTGACAACGAGATACGCCCATCTTTCTTTCGCCTTGTTTTTATTTTTTCTCCAGTTGCGCCCCTTTAAATGCGCCTTTATTTTGAAAACAAAAGTTGATCCGCCCTTTACTGTCGCCTGTTTACGAAATATTTCGCAAATAAGCTCGTTGCTTCAAAACAATGTAAAGGGCCTAGTTCCAAAGTATCTTTTGTTTTGGGTAAACTGCTTTATCGCCCTTCACTAGAAGCTTGATTCAAATAATTTTATCGATTTATACAAAAGAAAGGATTATTTTCATGAATTTCGTAAGTCTTTTCAAACTCAATAGTGTAATAAAACCATTGTTTACATTTTGTTAGTTGAGCCCTAATCGCGAATCACTCCGGATATGGCCATAGCTCTCTTTAGTTTTGTAAGATTTTCACCGTTGCTAATTCCATTGAATTTTGTTAGCGCTTTCTGTTTGTTGGCATCCTCAACTTCACTCTACCAATATTTTGGGTTGTATTTGTTTCTGGCCTTGTTCCTCTATATAAATGAACCAACTTCTCTGGCGATGTCTTTGATGCTGTTTACTTCAGAGATGTCTATTTTTGAGATTTCCGATTCAATCCGTGTAGCATTGCCGACATTTTTTTGTCGGGTAGGGGAGTTTTTTTCAGACCTATTTCTATTAATAGATGTCTGCTTCCGACCGCATCCTCTAGCACTGCCCAAGCTGCCACTATTACCACCTTAAATGTGGGTACGCTTATTGTCGTACATTGTATGCCTCATAATTTTTCTGTAGATGACATTGATAAATGCCTGGCAAATGTATACACGATGAGATAACTTGCAGATGACAAAAGCAAGAGTTGCCGATTTGCAAGCACTGTTGCAGGATACCTTGAACACTTTGTCTGCTTGGGCTTTATAGCTAAGCATCGCATTCTTTGCGCAGAATAAACACTGAAATTTGTAGTTTTTTTTTCTAGGAATCATGAACCAGCCCAGCTCCAACTCCAATTATTGGGTAAAATGTTTTCTCAGATTATGGTATACAAATATCATGGAGTCTAGTTAGATTCTAGAGGCACCCAGGGTTGTAATAGAAATCTGATGAAAAAATGCCAACAAAGAATGATTTTTTTTCGCACAATAACCGGGACATGGTGAAGAGTCCATCCAGGAGACCTTATGAGGCCTTATGAGGTAATTGAGTCCGGGTAGTTCTACTTCCGCTCTGCAGCAGTATGTACTTTTAATCTAATCTTAGTTTTTATTTTTAATGTCTTTTAAAAGTTATTTCCATTTTTAGACTAAATTTAGAACTTTTTTTTTTGTTTATTAAAAGGTTTGAACCTGGGAGGGAGAAACGGATACGAAGCTGTGTAAGTGTCAAAATGAACCAGAATGAGTTGTCATTGACTGTCAATTTGAACCAAAAAGAGCATTTTTTGCGATGTGTATTGTTATAACCCCCAGCTGGTCTCGAGGTACGATGGTGGCCTAACAAGCCAGTTGTCGTAGGTTCGAGTCTCGGCTCGGGAGAGACTGTTAGTGTCAGTAGGATCGTAGCGCTAGCCCCGCAGTTGTCCTGTACACTCAACAGTTGGCTGCGAAGTCTGTGTATAGTAAACAGAAGGTCAAGTTCCTAATCGGGATGTAGCACCAAGGCTTTGCTTTGCTTATTGTTATAACTAAAAGCTTAGATTATTGAAACATAGATATCCAACTCAACCAACAATACGGGCAACAAAAATGTGGCGCCCCTCGGAGTATGATGGCGGTTGGGTGAACTACATTTAATGAGCACACACAGAAAAATATTAAGGTAATTGCTATCTTTTTAGGCTTGGTCAGATTTGTGCGGTGTTTTTAACAGACTAATCTATATGGTCTAGATAATAACAATAACACTGTGCTACAAATGAAAAAAAAAAAATGCAAGAACTTCTGAAGTCACCTAGTGTAGGTTGTAGGTCTTGTTGAGTGTAACATTCGCTCATACTAGAAATTTTCCAAACACCCCCAAAATCTGAAGTTATGGTCAAAATACGGTTTTTTGGACCTCAATGCATACAATGTTTTTTAACTCAGTCCTTTCTCAACTGATTTTCAATATTTAGGCAGTTTTGGAAACAAAATGAATAGAGCTTTCAAAAGATTTACTGGTTTGTACTAATATCACTAAACCATGTTTAGTTATTTGAGTTTAAATATAATTTTTTAGATTTTTTCACGCAATTTTTCAATTTAATTTGAAATTTGCCACCTGTTTTTGTAAGAAAGATACTACACAATAACTCAACATGTTTTAGTGATATTAGTGCAAACTTGTAAATGTTTTGAAAACTCTGTTCATCTTCTTTCCAAAACTGCCTAAATATTGAAAATCGGTTGAGAAATGTCTGAGTTAAAAAAAATGTATGCCCCGAGGTCCAAAAAGCGTATTTTGACCATAACTTCAGATTTTGGGGGTGTTTGGAAAATTTCTAGTATGTGCGAATGTTACACTCAACAAGATCTACAACCTACACTAGGTCACTTCAAAAGTTCTTGTGTTTTTTCACCATTTGTAGCACTGCGGAATAATTGTGAGATAGAAGCCAAAAATTCTGGTTTTCTTAAAAAATATATAACTCAGCCAAATATTCACCGATTTTCACAAAACCATTTTTGTTTGTTTCGCCATTGAATATTATTCCAAAAGTTTAGTGTACTTGTAGTATCTTTCTCACAAAAACAGGTGGCAAATTTCGAATTAAATTGTAAAATTGCGTGAAAAAAACTGAAAAATTATATTTCAACTCAAATAACTCATAAAGTTTTAGTGATATTAGTACAAACCAGTAAATCTTTTGAAAGCTCTGTTCTTATTATGTCCAAAACTGCCTCAATATTGAAAATCGGTTGAGAAATGACTGAGTTAAAAAAAATTATATGCACTGAGGTCCAAAAAACCGTATATTGACCATAACTTCAGATTTTGGGGGTGTTTGGAAAATTTCTAGTATGAGCGAATGTTACACTCAACAAGACCTACAACCTACACTAGGTCACTTCAGAAGTTCTAAATCGCTGTAGCACAGTGTAATTTATTACAACAGGACTATAATAAATGTCAATGTATGAGATGACCATGATATGAATTATTTATTTTGAAGATAGTATGACTAATCGTTCATAGTCGTTTCCACAATATGTTTTTAAGCATAACCAAAGATGACTAGTACACTATACGTTACTCTTGCAGTATGCAGCGGATACGAGTTTCGCTGCGCGCGAACAAGAATTGAACTAATTTGTATACTGTTAATTTGGTGATGACAAGGTGGTGAAAGGTGAAGCATGTTTTTCAATATCATTGTATGGTCCTGTCATCTAATTTTCAATATCCTCATACGGTATTGCCATCTTGTTTTCGTTTTCATCTAGTAGATTGAGCATGATAAATCGATTTTGATAATAATCACAGCTTTAAGGTCATCAGATGGCACCGTTATAAAGGTGTTGCTAGCAGAATGTATGAAGTCAGGTATCTTGCTCTAGTCATCATTAGCATAACTCATTTGTTGTTAGTACCAATTTTAATAGTCGATTGAGAACCACTATACAGCTTTAATCCCTTTGCGGAACTGATTGGGTTTCTTGGCATTCTTAACGGTGCGCTTCTATACCCCATTTGGCAGCGCTCTATCATCACTTCATACCGTACCGGTCGCTGCTAGACGCGCTAGAGAAATAGCAGCCGGGCCTCCGGCAAGCATCGCGCTTTCAAATTTGGCAGCCCGATAGCAGCGCTACGAAAGGTGTATGCTGGAGAAACGTCAAACAGAGACGATAGTAACGACCGGTGTGAAAAAGGGTGAGTGAGCAAAATAGCCGCGCTGGACACTATCGCCATAACAACTTGAATAGTAGCGCACTGTTAAGGATGCCCTAAAGTCGAGTGAAAACCGCCGTACAAATCTGATTGAAAGTAACATGATATTTTTCTGGGTGTGAGATTCTGGTCAAGCTCACCACTGAAATGATAAGGAGTACCATGATATTTTTCCGAGTAGATATGCTTTAGTTCACCCAACGGCCTACAGATGGCAAGTTCATAGTGTTGCCTTGAGATTATATGCAGCGAAGCCCAACTTGGATATCTATGTCTCTTTAGTCTATGCTAAAAGGTATCGCGTTGCTCGAAAAAAATATTCATCGTAAACAGTTTTTGTATTCATTGTCGTTTTATAAGACATTTTGGTTTGTTTTTACGTAGAATAATACATTTCATAAGCTTTAAGTAATAATCATGCTAGCGTATTTCGATTATTGAACTTGCGCTTTTCTGGATTTAAGGCTTTGGTTACAACTTCGAACACACTTCATCACGGCCGAACTCAAAACTCTGGAAAAACAAACGGCAAATTAAAAAAAAAAAACACAGACTCGAAAAATTAGTCTGTAAAATTTCTACATTCAGTATTCCTGATATTACTAAAAACTTTGTTTGAGTCATGCATGCGTTACAGCAAGAAGACAGTTACACGCTATCAGAAAACGACGCATGTGCGTGTTCTCTGTTTTGAGTGTAGTATTCGTTTCTCCCTCCCAGGTTTGAACCAGTTAGAATAAATATAATAATTCCTTTTGTTTTCGATTTTTCGTACCTTCGATGTTTTTTTAGAATCTTTGTTTTTTTTCATTAATGTATTTTTTCTCACTTAAAGTTTTATTCAAGATTATTCTCTTTTCAACTTTTTGTGGATTATAGAGAAACTTTTGTACGCTTCATTTTTACCTTTTAGAGACGTTTTAAAGTTTTTTAGGCAAATTTGAGATCAGATCAGATTTTGAGGCAAGTTCGAGATCAGATCAGATTAGATCTTGTTGTCCTGAGAACTTGTTCAACGGAAGTTGAAGTAATTTTTTTCTGTTTAAAATTATTTCAGTCAGTTTGATTCTCAGAGGGTTTTCATGCAATTTGAGTTAACTTTGGTGTATTTGTTATTTTTCATTTGATAATATCAAGCATTGGGAATTAATTTTTGTTTGGCCTTTTCATGGTTTCAGGAATTCGAAGCTAAGTTTGGGTTTTTTGAGAGTTTTAGAGTAGATTCTAGAGTCTATTGTGTTGTTTTTACACGTTCAGAAGTGTTTTCTATCATTCAAAGTAAACTCGTGCTTAAATTTCTTTCGATTTCTTCTAGGCTGTAAAGGCGTATTAAGTATTTGGATTTCTTGGCTGGCTTGCAGTGAGGTTATTTTTGCATCAACCAATATGAGATCAATATTTCAGCTCTTTTTCGACAGAAATTTCCAGCAGCATTTGAAATTATTTTTGTTTTTAGTCTTTTCCAACTTCGCAACCATTTACAGCAAAATTTAGAATCAATTTCTTTCTTTACCGTTTCCAATCTTTTGGTGCATTTCTCAGCCTTTTTTAGCTTCGATTTTCCTGTCCACGCGCAATGTGGACGGCCCATCATAATGTTTTACAATTTAACAAATACTTGTAGCCTAAATTAAATGATTGCATTCCTGAAATATTTAAAGTTGGGATCAATTTAGCTAGAAAAATAGCGTCACTAAATCGATTTCGATTTCCCCTTTACAAAACAATAACAGCTTGAGCATTTCGTACAAATGTGATCCGTACAACAATAAGAGTCATATTTTCGAATCGATTCAAGATTAAAATCACAGAAGAAATAGAAAAGTCTGGTAAAATCAATGACCTTAATCTAACCGAAACTCTGAATGAACGATTTGGAAAGAAAAAAAAACTTCTCGAGTGAAACACGTCTCTAAAGCTGGAAATATAGTCAGCAGAATACCACAAAAGATCAAAACAATGGTCGCAGTGGTCCAAATTTTTCAAAAAAAAGTCAGCTGAACAAATAGTTTATAGCATGAAAATTTAGTACTCATTCGATGCTCATTGAATGCCATAACGCCGTATTTAATGCTCCGCCATTTCTTCGAAAAATGCTCTGATCGGCTAGCTTGAAAAAATAGCTAGCAGAACAATAAACGAAAATAGCATTTTTAGTCAACAAACAGTTCTATAACGTTCAAAATCATGTAAAGCTCATTAAATGCTCTTGAAAGAAAGTTGCCTTTCATGATTAATTATCGATTTTTCTGCTGGCGCCGGTACACTGGTAGTGTTGGCAGAAAAAAATAATTTTCAGCATTCAATTCGACATACTCAACAAGCATTACTGAGTTCTCTAGGAAGGTAAATGCAGAAAAGAAGGTTTACCTATACAAATTTTTATTCAAATTTGAAATGAAATGCGTTTAAAATTGTCCGGGGACCTGAATAGATGAAAAAACTTGGTTATGAAGAATCGATCGCTTTGCTCCAATTACAAAGCTTCGATTTTTTTTCAAATATTTTTCCCTAAAACGATCAGAAACCTATTGGTTTCCATACGCAGGTAGTTTTAATAAGTTAGGTACATTTCTTATTTTTTTAAATTATATCAATTTAATAAATTTATAGAGTATTATATTATTTGAACCATTCTACAGCAGTTTATTGGTTCTGCTAAGTTTTTCTTAAGCTTCCAGGAAAATATTTTTGAGATAAAAAATATGCAAAATACACCAACTTTATAACACTATCTGCGTATGAAAGCATTTAATTAGCATCTAATTGTATCAAAAGGTTTCGGATTGTTCTCAGAGTTTTTATTTAAATCGAGTCGAATTATATTTTCGAAAAACCAAAAAAAAAATAAATGAAATTATCATTAAAACCAGATTTTTTCAAGAGCAATAATCGAGCATTAAATTATCCTGAGAATTTTACAGCAAATAATTGAAGTCCCATTTTCGATCATTGTTCTGCAAACTTTTTTCATAAGCTAACACAGCGTTTCTCAACACGGGGTACGCGTACCCCTAGGGGTACGCGAATGCCTTCAAGGGGTACGCAGAAGGAAAATCAGTAATGGCGGACAAAATATTTTTTCTTCATAATACTTCATTTGTTTATTCAAACTTGCTCTTTAAACATGGCTGTAGCAATCAAACAAACCATATTTCAATTTGAAACCTAAACTTGACTACCACAACATGATCTACCACTACTTCCTCGCACTCTGCTCGAACATATCAAACCCAGGGGGTACAATTGGATTGGAAAATATCGCCAAGGGGTACGCAGACAAAAATAAAGGTTGAGAACCGCTGAGCTAGCAGAACAATATTTTTGAAGTAAGAAAACATATCAAAATATAACCACTTGTGTATGGAAGCATTTAATTAACATCCAATTGTATTAAAAGGTCTCTGCTCTCTGCGTTTTAGGAGAAAATTATTTAAAAAAATTGAAACTTTGCAAATTTAATTCTATTTTTGAAAATTAAAAAAAAAACAATAAACTTATTAGGAAAACCAGTTGTTTTGAAAAGCATTTCATGAGCATTAAATAATTTTGACTGTTATTGAACTGTTTGTTAGCTAAAATCACTATTTTCGTATATTATTCTGCTAGTTATTTTTGTAAGCAAACAGAACAAAGCATTTTTTAAAGAAATAACGGAGCATTGAATTCCGTGTGCTATGGCATTTAATGATTTATTTCACGCTATAAACTATTTGTTCTGCTGGCTTTGTACTTCCAGCATTAAAACTATCTCGAGTAAAAACCGATTTTTCAAGGTGAAACGGTATTGAATCCACAAACAACCGACTTCGAGCCACTTCAGATTTTCAGATGCTTAAGACTCGGAAATAGACAATTAGTTCCCGCGTTCGTGTGAAAACGCTATTGCTAAACTGTTACCGAGTCTTATGCTTCTGAAAATTCAAAGTGGTGGCTCGAAGTCGGCCATTTGTGGATTCAGTATCGTTTGGCCTTAGGGAACCCGCACAAATTCCGAAATCAACTCTTTTAAAATCTAAGGTTTTATCTTACCTTCCGGTGGCAGGGCAACAACAAAATTATCCGGAAACACGCCAACTTTACCGCGTAATTCACCCTTCCACCAGCCTTTATCGAGCAAGTCCTTACTCAGAATGGTAATAATATCCCCCTCGGCCAGCTTCAGCTCATCGTCGTTGGCGGGCGCGTAGGCAAACAGGACCCTGCACAGTTCTCGGACCGGTTTCGGTGGCAGCGAGGGGGCATCCGCTAGCGTTTGCGGTGCCACATTGTCCAGGTCCTCCCGGGAACTGTTCAAGCTACTTCGACTTTTGTTCAGGCTGTTGTTCTTCGACAGGCTCCCCGTTAAGCTGCCATCGAGAATAGTTGGTTTGGAACCCGTGCTACTCTGCCGATTCGCGGAAGTAGGCGACGCAGATTCTATTTCTTCGACGAAGTTCGATGGGAAAACTCCCACTTTGCCGTTCAGTTTTCCCCGCCACCAGCCTTCTTCTACCTGTAATGACAAAACGAAAAATTTAAGTTCGATCTTTTTTTTTGTTTAAGTATAGTTCTACCTCCTCGAAAAATTCGATGATATCACCAACCGCTAGCGTCAGCTCATCTGTCTTGTTTTCTCGATAGCTATAGATTACTTTACATTTCCTATTTTGGGCGGCAGTCTTATCCCTGCAGGGTAAAGAGAAGAAATATTATTTATCGATTGAACGCCTCATCATCTTCTCTGGTGAATAGTCTACCTTAGAACAACTGGATTCTTGTCATCCGGCTCAAGCACGCGAACGAAATTATCCGGAAACATACCGGTCCTGCCGGTTGCGGTCAGTGTACCCTCCCACCAGCCACCGGGCTGAATTTTGATATTGGTAATGATGGCACCTTTCTTCAGCGTCAGCTCATCCGTTTCCTTGGCGGTGTAATCGTATTCAACGATGGCGCTCACTGAAAGTTATAGAAAAAAAGATGTCACATATTAGTAGTCTTCAGGCGGTGGTGAAGTAGAATCGTTTGCAGCCTCTGTAACCAGTGGGACAACTGAAGTAAAGCTGCAATGCAGTGCTTAAAAAGACGGGGGAAGGGTTAAAGTGTATTACTAGCCCTTCACCCACTGACGATCGGGTTATCACGTTCATACAGTGAGGCATGTTTTAGACATTACTCATCTGGGTTGAAATTCAACAATTCAACAATTTATGACTGATTAACTGATTCGTTGTGACTAACAAAATAAATATCAAACAAACAGGCGTCACTGAGATGAAATTTGTCAGCTGATTTTGTTCAGCGGGTAGCTGTATTATCCGGCGCGATTAAAATGACCACGACTGTCGTACGGCCCCACCTGGCACAAATCGATACTTCTACCCCCGCAGCAGACAAATGATTCTGCTGCACAAGTTTTGGTGTTGGATGCATTGCTTCGGCTGGGTTTCGCAAAAAGTGCAGCCTCAAAGCATATGTCACAACGACGACGACGACGACGACGACAGTGGGGCTGAAAAGGGAAGGTAGACAAGCCGTAGCGAGAGTGTCGGTTGCATGGAGCAACAATATAGGTCAGGTCTATAGTAAAGGGAGGCCCAGAAAAGACACGACAAAACTAGAAACAGAGACGCTCGATGTTGGCTGGTAGGTGCGACGCGTGGTGAACGTCGTGAGGAGGATAAGAGTGGTGTCAAGCAAGATACTTAGAAATGTCACCAGGTAATAAAATAAGCCCTTCGGGTTGTGTGCAGATACGGCTGAAGCAGAAGATGTATTTTACTAGTACATATTCACTGCGGTGTTCGGACGTGGAAGTGAACTTTGAAAGTAAATTGGACTGCGGAAAATTCATGCCTCTTTGTACAGTCTAATTGCCCAGTAATAAAACCCGATAACAAATATCAGCTCATTGTCGATCAATTCAATCGAGTGCCGTACCACATTTAAAAAAAAAAATACAACGATGTTATCGGAAGTGCGCCAATTGATTGAAATTGACATGTTTGGAAAGACACTGCTATGTGATGAATACGACAGTCTAGTGCCCATCAACGGGTTTCATTGACAGTTTCTAGTTCGGCGCGGGAAGGCAACAAATTCTCAATCATATATATTTCTTGGCAACGCAACTGTTTGCACAATTCGTATACGCTTCTGAGGCGTACGATTTGTCGCAGTCCATTTGACTGATCGTCAGTCAATTGGCTTACTGACGTAATTAAAAGTGCGCGTCCTTTCCTCAGGGACAACAGGTTGCAATCGTAAAGCCGCAATTTGAGTTACAACTTCTAGTCGCACATACATGTGCCAAAGTGGAACTGGAGGCTAACCTGATGCTTCATTAGGGCATCTTCAGCGGTGGTCTATTTTTGAAACAAATTTATACTAGATTTACATCAGCGAAAGCTGAATAGAACCAGCTAATATAGACCAACTTTTCGTTCTCCGCACCGGTGTTGTATATCTTGTTGTTTTAAACCGCTGACATCTGTCACACTGTCAACAATTCAATACCCTATGTTATCTGTTTATGAGACTTGAATTGAAAAGCACTCAATATTTAACAAACGGAAATTCGATCATTTTTACGCACATTAAACGATTACTTTGGCAACAACAAGACTTTATGGATTTGACGGTTTGACCCGAGTGTTTGAGACATTTCTCAGGATGGATTGGTAGGATCGAAAAATTTCTGCTACAAGTAGGGCTTCGGAGGGTAGCGAAAAATATTTGATCGCGTCGATGTTCATCTTCCGTTCTCGTCTCATCAATCTTTCAAAATCTTGCAGTTCTTCAAACGTTGGTTGGGTTTTGAGGATATTGAAACAAGCTTGGGGTGGCATTGCGCAGCTCGATTCGAACGATTTTCGCTATTTTCGAGTAGGTCACATACTGCCAGTTATGCTTCAAGCTCGAAAGGAGCTGTCATTGTCATTTGTCCTGCGGCTCATCTAATCCGCAAAATCGAAAAAATACGAAAACGAAACATAACGCCCTCAGCGATCATTTAGTTTTGTTCGAGTTGCTCGAAATGAAATGCGCAATGTCACCCCAGCATTTTGAACGTTTTCAGTTCAGTGTCTTCGAGGAACATTTTTCTGGCCTCTCAAGGTCTCCTCTAGTCCCACTACAATTAAGGCGATTAACAAATAGCCAACATATTTGTCATCCTGGTAGTTGATGGTTGCAAACCAACTAGTTGAACCTGTGGTTATGGTCTTTCAGAATTCCCCCTTTTGCTGGTCGGTTTCCTTGAAGCCAAAAACGACAAACCTGTTCTTTTTCTTCTTCAGAAAAACCACAAAATTGCCACCACATATTGTGAATTGTCATGAAAAATCTTTGTTTTGTTCATTTCCCAACACTCGCAAAACGTTTATATGGAAATAGCTAAAAATGAGGTATTCAATTAAAATATGACATTTTACCCACCTGTTGGTAGCGTACAAAGGGTTTTAGAACGATCTATTTCTTGTTCCAAAAAGTGACAAAAATAGACCAAAACGTATACCAGTTTAAAATTTTTTCGATTTAGATCTGGTATAAAACAAAATGTACACCACCGGTGCAGCAGTGAACTTGAGTTTGTTCCAAAAAAATAGAACAAAACAACGATTTGGACTACCGCTAAAGATGCCCTTAGAAGTTTATGCCGTAGCGTGGAATAAGTTTTCTGGGCTGAGTTATAACAATACTCACACGTTGTGGTATTGTCAGAAGCCACCAGGATCTTTATTTGCATAACATTTAGCTTTTTCGGTTGTCCGACTTTTTCTAGAAAACCATTCCCCAGAAAATAAAGTGTCGAAGGATTTTCCCCAGAATGAACCATTCTCCAGAATACCAAATCCCAGAATATACTAGTTACCAGAATTCTAAGCCCCTGAAAGTACTAGTTACCAGAAAACCGATTCCCAGAATGCACCAATGCCCAGAAAACTATTTTTCAGCATCACCACACGCAAAAGTTGGATGGTGCGAAACCAGTACAAAATTGTGCGTTTTTAGCGCAATTGTTGATGTAATTCGGAACCAGTACAATGATTGCGTGTTTGGCATAACGCAATTAATGCTCTAGCGTTTCTTAAATGTATTTAGCAGCTCCAAACTACTACACCTAGACAGTTTCAACTGGTATTAAGCAGCATTGCAAAGCGAGCGAGAAGCAAAACCATTCTCCTCCTTTCTGCTTGAGGACGAGACATATGCTACGCTTTTCAAGTCTTTTGCACACACGCTTTCGAGATACTTTTTCTTCTTCTTGCATTCCTCTGAATAGCAGCAAGCACGCACCGACAGTATGAGTGAGAGACTAACAACACTGGTATCAAGTATGTGCAGCACGGGTGTCTCGCTCATTTCGTGAAACAACGAGATATTGCCCTGCGCGTCGCAATCCGAACCGAAAGAGAAGCGAAAGAGCAACCTGCATTGTATGTGACGTGTCTATAGTCTTGTCGCACATACACGGAAATTCTACGAGCGAGAGATAAATTTCTCACGTCGCTTGAGAAAAAAGCGCGTACAGTCACTAATACACACGACGTGAGAAATAAATGTCGGTGTATGATACATATTCTGATTTCATTCTATGTCAATGTATTCGCAGTACAACTGTTGCGTTATGCATTTCACGTGAGAAATAAATGTCGGTGTATGATACATATTCTGATTTCATTCTATGTCAATGTATTCGCAGTACAACTGTTGCGTTATGCATTTCACACATTTATTGTGCGATTTCTTTGCATCATTTGTGCGAATCGGGAAGACACAATGATTGTACAAGACTTCAACTTTTGCGTGCAGCATCAGCATCAAAAAACATTAGTATTCAGTTATTATATTGTTAACATTCTAAATTATTTGACATTTTTAAATAACACTTGCGTACCTGACCCCTCCAGAGCCGAAAATATGAAAATTCTTTTACCTGCCATTCCGCGAGATCTAAACCGAATTTGATCGAGCCTTTTTCAAAGGATCACAAATTTATCATAGTTTTTGGGACAGTAGGGGACATTTGTTTCGGATTTATCGAGGGTAACGGTGACAGACACAGGCTAAATTAGAAACGGTAGTGAAACCTTGCTTCAACATATCAAGACTTAGGTTTTTGCAAAACAACACTATTAACGATCGGTATTTCGCCACTTTGTATAGATAATCGGATTCCCTCAGCCGTGCCAGTTCTGAATTGACTGTTTATCGATGACTGCAGCCCAAGCCGGGAAGCGTATGAACTCGGGCGGCCCACACCACCACACGGCCGGACGCCCCGGAGTGCGTTGAGGCAGAAGCGCCGGCAGGTCCACGGCGCGACACCCGCACGAACTGGGAGCAGATCCGCGACCCGGCAACCTCGTAGCCCGAGTCATCCCAGTCTTCAGAGCTAATCCTTATCCCGAAGTTACGGATCTAATTTGCCGACTTCCCTTACCTACATTGATCTATCGACTGAGACTCTAAACCTTGGAAACCTGCTGCGGATTCGGTACAAGCTGTTGAAAGTTTGCGTGCCCCAGTCTTTGATTTTCAAGGTTTAAGAAGAGAATATCGACACAGCAATTTAATACCATGCTCTACCAGCCTGTCCAACCATATCTCTCTATGAAAGACTTCCATGGCTAGTATGACTTTTAAACAGAAAGAAAACTCTTCCGATATCTCTTGTTGGCCTCTCGAAGGAAAGGATTCATGTTGCCATGATTACAAAGGCGCTACCGTTTCCGGTGTGCACGCCAATGCAAACGTATACTCAACAGGCTCCGGAATTGTAACCGGGTTCCCTTTCACTCGTATAATATATACTAGTGGATGTTGCATCAATCCAGGTAAACGAACGAACCTCTACAGAGGTGATTTCTGCAGGGGGGCTGCTCCCCATGTGAACTAGATTAACCGAATTAGGATAAGAAGGGGTATTTTAGATTTTTGGTCAAGGAGCATCAGATATCAATTCGCTACTGTATTTTGTGGTCGACTTGTGATGTTCCTTCAGCCAAAAACGATTACTGAAAATTCTCTGATTTTATGACTGTGGCCTGGTGTCAAGCGCTTACTTATTTACTCCATGAAGGAACAAATGTATTAGTTGACAATAAGTTGATTCAAATGATAGAATCGTTATACATTTCAGATACCTATATAAAAAACTCAGTTATAGCAGATTTTCCATGTTAAAAAAATAAAAATGCATCTTTCTTCGTTTTAGGATAACAATTCTCTAGAAAACGGTATTTTATGGGAAATAATTTTCTGGGCATTGATTCATTTCGGATAATAACTCTCTGGGGATAAGTACTTTCTGGGTAGCAGTTTTCTGGTTATTGATACATTCTGGGATTTTGTTTTCTGGGGAAAAAGCTTCGGCGTTCTATTTTCTGGGGAATAGTTTTCGAGGAATTGTTATACAATCAGCTTTTTCATTGTAGAATTTTTTTTTAATCAGATGATCAGATGATCGTTGTTGGTTGATTCTCGTCAACTTATAGGGTGATGTACCATGATTCGAACAAATTTGGCTGTGGACTAGTTTTCGTTTCAAGTATTATTTTTTAATCATTCTCAAACCTTTTTATAAAGACATAGGCTTCCAGATGATCACGCTTTAAAGTAAAAGCTAACTTAGGTGCTTTCCTTCGTTCATTGAAACCTAAATCACAAAGTTACTGTGGAAGTAACGAGTAAATCAGATTAGTTTATTACGAAATTTCCTTTTACCAGGAGATACCTGAAAGACAATGTCAGGAGCTCTAAAGAATTTTTTTTTCACTGATTGTTTCTTTTAAAAACAACCTTACATTCCTTATTTTCAGATGCTTTTAAAAATCATGGGAAGAAAAAAAAAATAGTTGAAGAGATTGTTTGTAAGACACGACCGCAAGGTTAACGTAGAATTACGTCGATGTATTTTTCGCTTGGTGGTGTGAAGCGGCAAATTTCAGTAATAATTCTGTTTTAACTCTCTTCCACTATTACTCTATTCCACTATTGGTTGGTAACTTTTAAAAAGATGTTGGTTTTGGTTTGCCATTTACCGATGGCACGGGATAACTCTTGTTTCCTTATTATTCTCCGCTCCGCACACACTGCAAGCGAGCAAACAAGACATAACGGTGATACACATACGATACCGGTACACTCACAGCTTATAGTAGTGGTGAAATGGCTGAAAGCAAACGCGACGCCACAGATCCGCTGTGCTTTGCTGTGGTCCGCCGGTTGGTCCGTCAGCTGTTGAATGCGGTGATCGAATGAGTCCCTGCTCAGCATTGCTGCGCTAAAACTAGCTGCTGCTCTGCCGGCTGCTAGTCGAGCCAGTAAGAGTCAACTCTCCTCTCGCTACAGTAATCGGTTATACAATGAAGACCCAATTTCTGCATGCTAGCTTATATACATGACTACTGAGAGTTAAACTTCCGGCAAGCGTAGCTTTTTGAGAGCGAGTTAAGCTGCGCTAGGGAAGAAAGCCTTGTTTTTGGCTCTGATTGGTCGAGCCATGCGTAAGTACGTCATGCAAATGTTGATTAAATTTCAATTTTTTTCCGTCCCCCGTCCCTTGCCACATTTTGTCACACATTGACAACGTCACAGCAAATACCCTCCCCTATTTAAAAAATTGAAACATACGGTCAAAATTACCTATCCGAGTGCTTCACCTAATGTCGCAAGAAAAATTAGCGCAAAATATAGATCTCGCGTAACTTTTCAAAAGGACCTACGTAGCAATGAGCGATTCTCTACTCTCTAACTTTAAAGTTAGGCGAGAAATAACATCTCGCTCATAATTATTAAACTCCACGGATTCTAGAAATGGTCTCTGATTGCTGTAATCGGATATGTTTTAGGAGCCTTAGATATGTCAATGAAAGCTTTTTTCATATCCATGTAATTTTTATGCATCAACTCGAGCTCGCCAGATCATTGTTGCCAATAGTACAAATTTTTACAGATTTTTGTGAAAAAATACAGATTTTTTATATGGCTAGAAAAGATTAGACTAAACTTTGTAACAAACTCAGTAACGATAATGCGATCACGCAATCTGAAAGTTTTTTTTACAAGCGAGCTAATAGTTCGAACTATTATTTACATAGTCAATGCAGTCACAGTTTTCTCAAAACAATGAACAAACGTCGTTGAAGTTGTTTTTTTTTTCAAAGGTTCACAAAATAAACAACTATGTTCCAATGGAACAGATTTTGGTACAGATTTTTGTCGGAAATAGTATAAATTAACAGGATTTTTGCAGCTTGCAGTAAAGAGGAAAATGTGACAATACTGCGTCAGACCTGTTTGGTGAATCAGGACTCGTTGCTTGAAACAACCAGTTTTGGAAGAATTTTCTTTGCTGTTATTGGTTTTGTCTAATTAGTTAAGTCTGATTATTAATTTTATTGACAGAGGTTCAACTAAAGACCGTCTAAAGGCGACACTGGGCACTACATGGTTAACTCCCTCTTCCCCCTATATGCGTGACGTATTTTATGGATGCCGCCATAGTTAGCATAACAAAATCCATGTTTTCAGTTTTTCAATTTGTACCTCTATAAATGTTGCCGTAAGACGTAACTCTACGTCAAAACCAGTTGAAAATCGGTCCTCTTGGACTTTTAATTTTAAATGCTCGTTTACTGAGTTTTTTAAGTTTTTTTTTTTCAGATGAAACCAAATTTAACAAACTTCTCGCTGAACATGTGAAAAGGGCCCAAGTGCCATATGTAAACAAGCCACAATTTCACGATTTTTAATGAATACAAGCTTAATCTACTCGTACAAATAAGATTGTTTGATTAAGAGTAAATTCTTTTATCAATAAATCTTATTGGTAAGAGCAGATTTCGCTTGTATTGATCAAAAAACGAGAAAATTGGCAATCAGCTGATAGTGTAGAAGACAATAGAGGATTAGGAAGGGTCAAACAACAATTCCGATTTAGGCTTAGAATAACGCAAATCGGTTCTAAAAGGCCAAATAATCTCAATTAAATGCTTCTATGGCTAGTAAAGATAAAAATAAGATCACAAAAGGATTCAAAAATAAGTTCAGGAAAGCAAAATAACTACTGTGCGTTTTATCTTTCAAAAGAAAAAGACACAAAAAATGATCCGATATTAAGCTTAATGCTGCAAAACTTTTCTGGAATGGCGAAAAAATGTTTCTAAGTCTAAAATGATCCTATTTTCAGGAAAGAATAACGAGAAAACGCTTTTATATGCCAGAGCAGGCAAAACAAAAACAAAAATTTCAAAGTTCCTAGCTTATATTAGCGAAAGAATTTTCTAGGATCTTAAGGAATAAGAAAAAAAAATGGAGATCTGAACAGTAAGAAAGGTATCTTGAAACCAAAAAAAAGTTTTTCGAATCATCGGAATGAGCCAAAATAAAAAACTAAATTTTTTGAAAAAATGATTCCAAATTGAGCTCAGAACGATAAAAAAATGCTTCTTAGCTAGTGGAAAAAAATCCGCATGCAGATAAGAATAGGCGTTTCTAATAAGCGTTCCTAAAGAACAAAAAAAAGCAAAAAGAAAAAAACTTTCGAGTTCAGTGCTGAATAACACACAAATATTTTTAAACACAGAAAAGACAAAGTGCGAAAAATCTTCTGGAGGCCACAAGAGAAAATGATCCGAAACTGAACTCAAAACGTTAAAAGAAACGGTAAAGAGGTGAAGAGCAAAAAAAATGCTCTCAAACAAACTGAACCAACAATAACGGGATAACTAAAACTACACAATTGTAGAAAAAAATACAAGGAAACACTCTTTAGACCAGCAAAAGTGAAAAAAAAATAGACTCAAAGATTCATAGGAAACATTTTTTGCAAGGAGGGGTCTACTAACGTCTTTCCCGAAATTTGTATTTATTTAAGTCAAAAGTATTTTGATACAGTAAAACTAAATATCACCTAAAAGTATTAGCTTTCAAATGCACGTCTAAAGGGTCTAACAATACAGTAGAAAAAGATGTCACACTAACTAGTACAATTTTTAAGAATGAATCACCTTGAAGTTGGTTACGAACCATGCCTGTGATTGTTTACATTCTTTACGCGTTTATTACGTGTGCTTTGGATAAATTTCTTCTGGAGTAAAAATTGTACTTAATGGTGCTAGGGTGAAAGTTTTTTTGCTCTAAACTGACCAACAGAACCGATCTACATGCTTATTACTCATTTAATTGTTAATTTGATAGGAAAAATTGTCATTTCATCCTAGCAAACGAGCGAACTGACAAAAGATGAAAAAAAAAAATTCTAACTTTTATTCGCACAACATCACACAGTGTGGCCCACTGGTGTTACCCAATAACTCAACTCGAACACAGAATGGAAGCCGTTTCAAAACACCTGCGAAGCCAAGTTTTGTGTTTAGTCAATAGCGACACATATTGCGACAATCAAGAAAAATGTAAATATTTACGTTGAACCCTCGCACAGTTTTTGAAACAATACAGCAACTAGCGACCGTCAGGCCAACTGAAATCACTCTTGTGAGGTGCTGATTTAGTGGAAATCAGCTTAGAAGTTTGAAAAAAAAAAAAAAAATTCAACCGGGTGGTGCAAATTTTTACTTTTATTTCGTAAAGCAGCTTCCCGAACAAGAATGGCTAGAGTTTGCTGCATATGACAATGTGTCACTTCGTTCCATGCGAATAAATGCTATCAGCTAATAGGTATCCTGATAATCGGATTTTGACTTTTGGGTTTATCATGGCACCTATCATGTTACCTACTCAAGTATTTACAATCATAGCCAATGGTGTTCGTGTTGGGAGCAGCACCAACCTTCTGACAACAAATGGGGTTTCTTTTTTCACACCATTTGGCTGATTTGATTTCCGATTATCTGATTGAATGCAAACAGTTATACCTTTAAATTTAATCACCTTCCCAGCTCTCATAAATCAATTTAGATGTTCATCCAAATATTTCATTTTGAATTAGGAGGCAAGACGGACTAATACAATGACGTGAGCAGGATATTAACTTTTTGGATTAATTGAAGGTTGATGGTTAAGTATTTAATTCTCTTCACTTCGAACCAAATAACAGGAGAGTTGTGTGCAAAGCCACGACCGCAAGGTTGAAGTAGAATACTTTTACAAGAAAGATAACCCAGCTGCTTGCGTGTCAGTCATTTTTTCTAGTAAATAAACGTTGACTAATCAGATAAATCGATGTTTTGCGCTTCAACAAGGATTGACCATTTTCAATAATATAGTAAGTTGCTTGTCGTGGTTGGGAATTGACAATTTTCAGATTTTGAGATGAAATTTTTTCGGATGTCGTGCTCATGACTGAAGGAAAAATATTTCAGTACGTTCTGAGACACGAAAATAAAGTAAAATTTATAACTTTTACAAATTTAAAAATGTAAATAACTCAAGAGAAAACATTAACGCTTCAATATGGGGTTTTTATTTCATCCTGAAAAGGACAATTTGTTGTTCAATTTAGTATAGAATAAAATGCCGATTACATCTTTGCGTTATCACTGACAGTACGAACAAAGTATTCGTTGTGATAAAGTAAACAGAACGATCGCGTCCTCGCGGAGGCGGAGAATTGCTTCACCAGGCACGACACGAGGAGCTTCTATAGAACGATCAACGGAATCAGGAACCGGACCGTGCCAGTATCTGCCATGTGCAATGACAGGGAGGGGAACCTGATTACCGATAAATCGCAGGTGGCCAGGCGTTGGAAGCAACATTTCGAAGTGGTGTTGAACGGAGAGGAAGGGAGGAGAGTCGTCGAGGGGAACAGATTAGAAATTGGGGAGGACGGACAAGCTGTGGACCCACCAACATTGGACGATGTGAAGAATGCTTGCAAAGAGCTAAAAAACAACAAAGCCGCTGGGAAGGACGGCTTACCGGCCGAACTTTTCAAAGTTGGGAGCGAGCTGCTGTGTAGTGCAATTCACCAGATTATCCTAAGGGTATGGTCTGAGGAACAACTACCTACGGACTGGTTGGAAGGACTCATATGCCATATCTACAAGAAGGGACATAGACTCGAGTGTAGTAATTATCGAGGCATAACCCTCCTCAATTCCGCTTACAAAATTCTCTCCCGTATCCTGTTCTAGCGACTGAGGCCGTTGCAGGAAGCCTTTGTTGGAGAATACCAATGCGGTTTTCGAGTGGGACGATCTACAACGGACCAGATGTTCACCTTGAGACAGATCCTCGACAAGTTTCGAGAGCACAACTTGCAGACGCATCATCTGTTCATAGACTTTAAGGCGGCGTACGAAACAGTGAAACGCAACGAGCTTTGGCGAATAATGCTAGAACATGGTTTCCCAACAAAACTAATTAAACTGTTACGTGCGACGCTTGACGGTTTCACATCATGCGTCAGGACAGCGGGCGAATTTTCGGACGCGTTTGTGACGTTGGATGGTCTGAAGCAAGGTGACGGGCTCTCGAACTTGCAGTTCAACATAGCTTTGGAACGAAGGGCAGGTGTGCAGAGGAGCGGCACCATCATCACTAAGTCTCACATGCTTCTGGGCTTTGCGGACGACATTGATATAATTGGTGTTAACCGTAGAGCAGTTGGGGAGGCCTTTACGGCTCTCAAAAGGGTAGCTGCGAGAATTAGGCTCACCATAAACACTGCCAAAACGAAGTACATGGTGGCTGGCAGAGAGCGTGGTAGTTTTACGGGTGTTGGTGCTGCGGTGGAGATGGATGGGGATACTTTCGAAGTGGTCGACGAATTTGTTTATCTTGGTACTCTCGTGACATGTGACAACGAGGTGAGTAGCGAGGTGAAGAGACGGATTGCGGCAGCGAATAGGGCTTATTACGGATTGCGCGGCCAGCTTGGGTTCCGTAGCCTACAGATTCGTACGAAATTCGCGCTCTATAGGACTCTGATGATCCCGGTAGCGCTCTACGGACATGAATCGTGGACGTGGAAGGAGGACGATCGACGAGCGCTTGGGGTTTCGAGCGTAGAATCCGGCGATCAATACTCGGATGCTAACTAGAAAATGGGGTGTGGCGCAGGCGCATGAATCACGAGCTGTACGAAGTATACAAACACGCTGATATTGCTGAGCTGATGAAACACGGCAGGTTACAGTGGGCTGGCCATGTTGCACGGATGGCGAATAAGCGATCGACAAAGATAATATTTAGTAGAGAACCGGATACAGGTCGACGACTTCAAGGCAGACCGCGCACGCGCTGGATGTGTGCTGTCGACGAGGATGCCAGAGCAGCGGGTATAAGGGGAGACTGGAGAGTAGCAGCCCAGGACCGAGTTTTGTGGAGACGTATTCTGGATTCGGCATAGGATCTTAATGATCTGTCGCCAGAAAAGTAAGTAAAGTAAACAATGAAATGCTGATATAACACTCAAAACTAGACGGCTCACATGTTGTCAAAATGAGTCAACTTTTAATTGAATGCAATTACTAGTGCCCAATATCGCACAGAGAGTTATATATCAATTACAAAACTAGATATCTCAACGTAGAACAACTGTGTTTTGTGCTAAAACTAGATAACTCGGCTCTTTGTTGACTTTTTCATGGCTATAACAGAATATTTCAACAAATAGATCGTAACGCGAAAAAACGATGATAAATCTAACTCGATTCATGCCTTGACACAACACATTTTCTTTTCTTTTTTCGGTTTTTGTGCAACATTGTTACCACTCAAAATGCATAGTCTCGAGAAAAACGCATTTGAAAATTAGCTTCGAAAATTTTTTAAGTTCTAAGATAAAAGCAAATTTTAAGATTTACCATTCCCATTAAACTTGTTAGGGTTTATCATACACATATTATAAGCACGTTGTACAAGTTAAAGCCTTATTTCTATTACTTTTCTAGTTTCGAATTAAGCTACAAAGGCACATCTATACATAACTCTGACTTTTTTGTAAATTTTTAAACGGGGTTGCGTGGGATGAAACTTAACAATATTTTCGGCATCGTTTGCCATCAAAAACTCAAGAATGTGCAATTTCAAGTTGAGCCAGTGTCGCAAGAAACGAACGATTCACTAAACAAAAAAAAAACTTCTGTGAATATGTCGTTTTGTGGCCTGAAATGACATGGATGCGTTTCATAAAATCTGAGCCATTCAAAGTGGCATATAACACTTCGTACCGGGAAAAAATTCGTCACGGTGGTTTCAACAAGCAAAGCATAAGAGTATTACAGAGACCAATACATTCTATTGTCCATCAATACCGATTTCAACAGAATGACCTTGAGTCTCTCTTTGATTTATAACCTCCAGCTCTAGAAGATTGTTTAAAATATTTTTATTAGAATATTTTGTGAATTGAATTAGAATATGTGGTGAACGATGAGGCCAACGACGGTCATCTGTGAAGAGGATGAAGATTTTCAGAACAAAACCGAACTCACAGTATAATTTTTATTGTTAACACGTGACATAATTGTTTGCATAAACAACACATGACTGTTTAGATAAATGAAACTATTAAAAAAGCATTAGTTTTGAGCATTTTTTCCTGCTCATCCAAATGCTAGAACTAGATAACTCGAAAATTCCTAGTAAAAAACATATGGTTTTGCATGCTATAACTAGATAACTCGGGTTAATTTTTAATTTTTGAATTTTGTCTTCCTCGAATCACCCACTGACATTAAAAAAATATCTGGTCAGAGATTTGAATGATTCAGGGCATTGATAAAATATATAAATATCACTTTTGATGTATTTTAGCAGTCGAATCGTCATCACCAACATTGATCAAATCTTCAAACTCGTTTTTCTCAAAATGTCAATTTCCGACGATATGATTCTGTCGACCGTGCTTGGGAAGCAACCATATAACGACCAATCAGAGGTCGAATTTTTCGTTTTGACAAGGCTTGACTATTTTCAATAGTACAATAGTGGGAACAATAAAATTACAATTATCTTCTTTTGGGAAGAATCTTAGAAGATTTTCCAATCTATTGCTGCAAGAACGAAGGAAATCCATCAAATACTAACCGATTTATTAGCATTTGAAATTGGACATATTTTTCACTTTTTTCGGTTTTAGATTTTTATTACACATCCCTATGTAGCCGAACTTCCTGAGAGAAGTATACTACTTCAAAAAATCATGACAAATCTTATTCAAACCAAGTTTAATGTTAAATTTGTCGAAAAAACAAATTGAATAGGTTGTATACATGACTAGATCAGATTGAATAAAATAAACAAGAACAGATTGAATAAAATAAAGTGCAATCTATGATGACTATGTTGGCTCAAAATAAAAAAGACTATTAGCAAGCAAAAGCTGATTAAACTTCAACACTCACCTTGCATGAATATAATCTCAGTTATGAGAATATTTCATGACAGCAAGACCGGGTCATGGTTTCTGTTTTTCGGATGCGAATGGTATGATTGGTATGATCCTCATAGATTTATTGATAGAAAAAAAAAAAAAACAGTTACAGGATAACGTTATCGAAAAAATGGTATTCATTATGAAGCAGTTGCAAGTGGATGAATTTTGCAGTTTTTTTCTCATGAAGAACAGGTTTGGAGTCGTTTTTGGGTTTAGAAAGAAGCCTTTTATTCACGAACTTGCTTAAGTGGCGGCAGCTGTACTGCTGTACGTAGGCACCAGTTACTACCTTCCGCCTGGCTTTTCTTCTGAAAGAGTGCTACATGATGTGGTTTTTCTGATTGGTTTCCTCTTTAATAGTTAGAGTTAAAGAAAATTATTAGTAGCACTGTGATAGACAAAGCTAGTTATGTGTTTTACCTTCAGAATGGCTAACTGCTATGTATGGTTCGCACATTTTTTTTTGTGAGATTTATTTTGATCTTTTGTGGTATACCTCTTCTTTAGTCTAGGTACTCGTGGCAGAAGTGATCGTCGTTGTCATATCGCACCCTTTCTCCCAATAAGGCACTGAATTTCGTATGAAATGTATTACCTCATTAGGATTCGCAGACCAGACCTCAAAAGGCTCCAAAGTTCCTTTTCCAAAGACTCTTATTCTGCGCTGTATTAGTGCACTGCAGTGGCAGAGCAAATGTTCTGCGGTTTCACATTCGAACCCGCAGAGACGACAAATTTCGTCATCTGACTGACCAATTTGTTTCAGGTGATGCTTACTTGGACAGTGTCCTGTAAACAGTCCGGAAATTGTCCTTAGTCTCTTTTTATTTAAACTAAGCAATTGCTGGCTTTTCTTTACGCTTGGTTTTATAAAGCTTTTAGACTGGCGTAGCCCTACTGAGCATATCCAGTTCTCTTGTATTGTCCTATGTTCCCAGGCTTTCAATTCTGCCTTCAAGGCGCTTGATGACACCCCACAGAACGGTTCTTGGCCAATGAAATCGGTACATGACCCCTGTCTAGCTAACATATCGGCTTTTTCATTGCCTTCCACTCCGCAGTGACCAGGAACCCAGTATAACCATACTTGGTTCCTTTCTGCCAGTTGTTTCAGTGAAAGGATGCACTCCCATACTAGCTTAGAGGTACATGTGAAGGCTTTTAGTGCTTTAAGTGCTGCTTGGCTATCAGAAAAAATGCATATGTTAGCATGCCTGTATTTCCTAGCCGAACAGACTTGTGCACATGCATAAATTGCAAATATTTCGGCCTGGAACAGTGTAGACCAACGGCCCATTGGTATCGAGATGCTTATCCCAGGACTATTTATACCTGCTCCGGTTGAATCATTCATTTTTGAGCCATCTGTGTAAAAGACGACAGAGCCTTGTCGGATATTCGGGCCACCTTGTTCCCAAACTTCCCGTTCGGTCTCTATGATTTTAAAAGGTATTTCGAAGTTTGCTTCTGTATTCATCCAGTCTTCGATACCTGGTCTATGTTTGCTCAACTGAAAATGTTTGAGGATTGCCAGCTGGCCTGTCTGATCTCCATCAGGTACTTTTTTAAGGCGTGTTAGTCTCAATGCACTTTTTTCCGCCTCTAGTTGTACTACCTGATGGAGTGGTAATAGATGCAGAATTGCATCTAAGGCTTTCGACGGAGCACTTTTCATTACTCCTGTAATTGCATTACGAATTAGCCTTTGCAACTTGCCAAGCTTGTTCTGCGTTGGCTTTTGTTTTGTTTTAGGCCACCACACTAGCGAGGCATACGTTATTCTTGGTCTTATTATTGCCTGGTACAACCAATAAATTATACTTGGCCGTAGACCCCATGTTCTGCCAATAGCTTTGCTACATGCCCAGAGGGCACTCGTATATGTATCAAACCCATGGTGTTCCATTGCGTTGAACATTGAGTGATGGAATACATTATCAAAAGCTCCTTCTATGTCTAAGAACATGTGGTCCCCGTGGTTCTGTGGTTAGCGATGTCGGACGGCTAGCTCTCCCACACGGTTGTGATATCGGGTTCGATTCCCGATCAGGTCGAGAACTTTTCGAGCTGGAAATTTTCTCGACTCAGCACTGGGGCACGGTGTATCGTTGTACTTATTCTACAGCATGCAAAATGTGCCGAAAACAATATCGATAACGAATTCTCTCAACTAATCTTAGTTGATCGAGACCGCATTAGCCCCCAGGCTAGCGTGCGATATTGTTATGTCTAAGAACGCAGCGAGTGCGATTTCTTTTGTATCTATAGATTTCGCTATTTTTGTCGTAAGCATATGTATTGCATCCACTGTTGACATGTTGCTTCGATATGCAAACTGATACCTACTCAGCGGAAAGGTATTTAGGTGCGTTGATTTAACGTGATAGACAATTAGTTTTTCCATAATTTTTAACATAATGTCCGCACATCTTAAAAGATTGAATTGAACTTTTCTTCCAATTCAGCATCTTTTTCGCACACATACATAGCCCAATTTATATCTCCCAGATGGCCTCGAGGTACAATGCTGGCCTAACAAACCAGTCGTCGTAGGCTCGAATATCGGCTCGGGAGAGACTGTTAATGTCAGGAGGATCGTAGAGCTAGCCCCGCAAATGTCCTGTACACTAAACAGTCGGCTGCGAAGTCTGTGTCTAAATAAACAGAAGGTCAAGTTCCGAATCGGAATGTAGTACCCCCAAAGTAGGTAGGTACATAACCCAATTTACAATTCATATATATATATAGATTGCACTCGGATAAAATGCGACACTTTGTTTTGGGTGTAACTTTTCATCGGGTGGGTAAAAAATAATAAAATTTTGGTAATTACTAGTTTGGAGTGTTATGTTTATGTATGCAAAATTTTATCGCGATCTGTCAAGTAGTTTCCGAGATGCATTCGAAACAAGAAGAGCTACTTCAACAAATCTTGGGTGCGGTGATAATCCTGGTCAGTCACGCAGATGAATCGCCAAAAGGCTTGAAATCCACCATTCCATCGTGTCCCGCGTTGTGAAGATGTTCCGGGAGACGAACACCATCGAGCAGCGCGTTGTTATCGGCCGGAAACCGAAAACGGAATACTCAGAGAAGGCGCGGAATATAATGCAGTACTTTAAGAAGAACCCAAACCTTTCTACCCGAGACGTGGCCAAAAAGGTCAATTCGTCGAAGTGGTTCGTCCAGCAGACAATGAAGCGGACTGGGTTACATGTTTTTCAAGACAGAAAGGCGCCAAACCGGACTGATAAGCAGAACCCGGTGGCCAAATGGCGTGCGCGGAAGCTGTACCGTGAGTGGCCGTGAGTGGACGACGAGACATATATTAAGGCGGGCACCAAACAAATCTTCGGCCTCGAGATTTTAGTCGGTACGTCCCGGATTGAGGTTCCGGAAGAGAAAGACGGACAAATTCGCGAAGAAGGCAGAGTTATCGAGAGGAATGCTTGCAGAAGTGCTTGCTGTCCTCCCTTTGCTAACACCGTGGTCCCACGCTGTTCTGGCCGGATCTCGCTTCGTGCCATTACGCCAAGCCTGTAATGGTTTGGTACGAAGTGAAGGGCGTTAATGTGGTCTCGAGGAGGCGAGCATACCAAATTCACCAGAACTTCGTCCGATCGAAAAGTTTTGGACGATAATGAAGAAGAAGCTGAAGAAAAGCGGAAAAACATTCGAAATCGATGAAGCTCTTCAGAAAACTGGAAGAAATTATGAAAGGGAAAACGGGCAAAGCCCGGCACAAGATCTCATGAGCAGTGTCAAAAGAAATGGCCAAGCATAAAAGTAGATTAACACTAGAAATTAAAATTTTCGTCTAGATTATATGCTAAAGCTATTCGACTCACAGGTTCATGCAGACCATAGTCACCATAGTTTGTGCGGTGAGCATTTAACTAATATGTTTAAATATGTAAACGAACAGCGAAAAGACGGCGGCCTACCTTCAAGCATGTTCTTAGACGGTGATACAGCGAATAGTGTCGAACAGATCTGGCAACTATTTTCGCGGAAATTCTCTAGCGTGCTTGTAGACGAAAGGTTAACAACGGACGAAATTACTTCTGCGACGGCACGTGTTCCTTTTCTCGGTCGTGCATTGACTAACATTTCCATCGACGTTAGCATGGTTACATTAGCCGCCTCGAAGCTCTGGTCTTCCATATCCGCTGGGCCAGATGGTATACCGTCCTTTTTCCTGAAAAACTGTATCAGTAGTCTGGCTGCTCCAATGAGTAATCTCTTCACTAAATCCATCAGTTCGGGTGTTTTCCCTTCGATCTGGAAATTGGCATACATGTTTCCAGTACATAAGAAAGGGAACAGAAGAATCGTTAATAACTATCGAGGAATCTCAGCGCTTTGCTCCATCCCGAAGCTTTTTGAACTCAGCGTGTTCGAACCAACTTTCTCGTTCTTCAAGTAGTACATCGCAGACGAACAACACGGTTTCATGCCCAAGCGATCTACGGCCACGAATCTCCTGACGCTTACATCTTACGTAATGAACAGCTTTGACGACCAGTCTCAGACGGACGTTATCTACACGGACCTTTCCGCCGCTTTTGACAAACTGAATCACGAGATCGCCGTTGCGAAGCTTGAAAAGCTCGGCATTGGAGGCCCCCTACTACTATGGTTCAAATCCTACTTGACTGATCGGCGATTAGCAGTGAACATCGACGGAGTTTCCTCGTTTTCCGCTCATTCCGGCATCCCTCAAGGTAGCCACCTCGGGCCACTGATTTTTCTTATTTACCTGAACGATGTCAACTTCTGGCTTCAGGGCCCTCGACTGTCCTTCGCTGACGATCTGAATGTTGCGAAATAGTCTGTTTCTTCACGTGCAAAGTACACACACAAACTACAGTAGCTTCGGCAAGATAACCGGTCTACAGCGCCATTTTAACCGTTACGCATCATGTTTCGACTTTGACGCCAGCCGCGAGATACTGAAGAATCGATTCTTAACATTAGCACGTAGCACTGAGATTAAGAAAATCAGTTGGGCCACAAGGCCTGTTGATGTATTTTTTACAAATAAACAAATAAACTGCAATAGTCGCTAATGGCAAATTTCGTGTGCTGTTCTAGCCATGATATCCTTGCGTCGTTGTTCAAGAGAGGCGATACCAACCAAAAAGCGGAGGTTTTCGACGGACGGCAGATGATCAGGGTTACTTCAGGACAATGAGTGGAAAATCCTTTATATCAAGTGCTTCAAATTATTATTATTTATTAATTTTCGTCATCCGACTACACATCTAAAGGATATTTTGTGTTAGGACTGGGAAAAGCCGCCTCGAGTAAACTTTAGTCTTCACTCAAAACAGCATAAGAACCCAGTAGCTTTCAGTACAAAACAATCACAAAAAAAAACCTTTTACATCACAGAGTGCGCTCAATTCGCCGAAACCAGTAATCATAATACGGATCCCAATTGAATTGACCGTACCAGATAGCAGTAGAGTGTGCGCCAAGTGCCTGGGTCTTCAAACTCCTTTGCGATTCTACAAATAATGCCAGGTTGACGATTGTCTCTGTTTATAATTGTCGAGTGATGCTGTCTGAATGGCATTTGCGTGTCTAATAAGATTCCTAAATCAGTAACAACTTCGCTTCGATGTAGAGTTGTTAATCCAAAGTTCTGATGACAACGCTGGTAAAAACGAGTATAAATTCACAATACGTCTTTGTTGTGATGGCAGGCTGAATCATGTTTCATAGAAATGAGCTCAGTTTTCATTTCATCCGTTTTGGCATTTCGGATTTTGTTAGCAACTGCTTCCTTGTCTTGAGTTTAGGGCCATACCTGGACCATCAGCATCGCATAATCGGTTCAATAGGAGCTTTGTTTCTTCCCAATCAACGAACGAAATGAGTAGGTTCCGATTCGCGATTAGTTTGATCATAAATTCCACCAGCAGTTGATGGTCGATAGGCACAGGACGTTTAACAATGATTCTTTCTTTTTACAGCGAAAAAAATTACCGATGTCAAATTTCGAAAAAAATTACCGATGTCAAATTTCGAAAAAAATTACCGATGTCAAATTTCAACTGCACGTAACAATTATTTTCAGAATTAATCCGGTAGGTCGCCGACTCGCCATCTTTGTCTACATAATCTGAGCGATTTCGCTTGCCTGTTGCTTTTGCAAAAGACCAACGAAAAATTTACTCACGTTCGCGAATATTGACAACCTTGTAAAATTTTCACTACAGCGTGTTAAAAACGAATGATTGTATGCAAAAGCTTACAATGATGGTAATCTGTACGCAATGAGCGTAAATGAACACGTGAATTTTTGATTGCACTATTGCAGAATGAACATTGACGTTTTGACAATCAGAGTGACTTCCTGAGATTGGTGAAAAATTGAATTCAATCTTTTGCAAAGACAAGGGCGTGAACATTTTGACATAGGCATATTTAAAGCATTGTAGCTCTGTCAATTTTCGGTGTACGAAAAAAATTACATACCGCGAAAACAGTTTTTTTTGCCTAACCCAGACTAGACAACCAAAGGTTTCTGAGCTAAAACCTCAGATAATTTGGAATGCAAACGCTCTGCTGCAAACAACGATGTGCAAAATTTACTGGCTAGTTTACATATGACGACCTAGAGAGCGTACAATCCAGTTCGGCGAAGCAAGTTTTGACCAAAATATTTTCAATGGGTTATTCCTACTAATTTCATTCTTAAATTCCTTTTTTTGACATGACAGCATCATGCCAAAATGAATGCGATCCGGTAGTTCCCACCACCCAATATGAGTCAGTACTGAATGAACCACCAAATCCACTGTTGCGGGCAGCTGCAGGATGGAAGGCTAGCCAATCCAAGTTTTTTTTTTCGCAGATAAGCGATACCATTGGACTCTATCAAGCAACTGATAAAAGTCTTAGCACTTCGAGTCTCAAACCGTGAGCAGTTACGCTCGACAAAGTTTCACAGAAAGACTACACAAGGAGTACCCGCTGCTGGGACAACAGCCAACAAAAGTTTCGCTCTAACGCAGAGTGGTGTGGGTTCCAGCAGAGCAGGTCTTTCAGTACATATGACAATGTCGGTAACGGGTACAGTGATGATTCATTCCCTAATCTGGCCTTTGCCAAGTCGCGCTTTATCTATGAGAAAAGCAGGTAGGTGTACGCATCAAATTACGGATTCTTTGCAGTTGGATGCGATTTCTTTTCGATATCTAGCCCCAAAATGCAGCGACAAATTAATGATTGTTATTGGTGGGAAAAAAGAAAATCCTGCACGGACAGTGACTACAAAAATTGAGAGATCTTACCTCCAGTTTTCTCCATTTTTTTCATTCACTGCTGCGTCTCTCTTTCTTCGAAGGCGATCGCGGTGCGTTTTATATATGTATTACTTATTAAAATGAAAAAGGCCTCTATCGAGCCCCGATGACGACGTTTAACAGCACGCTACTGGGCCTGGCTAGCGGAATTCTTGTTTTCTTCTTTGTGTCAAAGTAGTCACAGCGGTAGGCCCTTGCACTCTCAATCCGAGCCGCACCGTAGACCACGAGTGAATTGATTTCCTATGGCCCCCTTTTTCACAACATGCGCTCACACTTGTTAGGATCACTTCATCACATTTGTTTTTACATTTTCGAAACTGTCGTTGGTTGGTGCCTCCAGTGGTTGTATATATTCGTTCGTAGGGCTTGAGCCCGCTGATCACTGATTCGATTGCACTCTAGTATTACGCCTTTGCACTGAGAATAAAATAACAACAATTCAAATATGCAAATTTCACCACACCAGGGTGTAAAGAACCAAAATGCAAATGAAAATTCATTCAAATTTCTCTTTTTTGTATGATTGTGGCGTCAACGCAAAACAGAGTACCATACGTTGATGATGATAAAGACAACGGGCACATCGACGGGACGGGAGGAACTTCCTGTCCATAAAGAGACGAAAACGGTTACTGTTGTGACACCTTTCTCTCGATGGGGTCGACTCGCCGAAAAGTATTTTGACTTTTGTATGAAAGCTCACTTCACTCTGGCAGCATAGTGACCCTACGATACTAAATACGCTATTTACTAGCACTGGCAATACTAAACATGTTTCTAAGAGGATGGAGAAGCAACTTTGCGGTCACCACCGTGATCACTACACTCATTTGCTGTTGTGTTTGGCTGCCACCGTGATGTGACAGGCAGGATGGCGAGGCGAAAGCAAATGCTGTGGTCTTTGCGTTACCGTACGGAGACAATAACCACCGTGCGTAAATCCTCAATTTGTAACGATCAAAATGATAGTGTATATTGTATTATTGGGAAACAGATGTAAGAAGTAATATATTAAAAAATTAAACATTCAAGCCAAAACTTCGAAAATTTACTTTGGTCAGTTTTTACATCCGTACGGTAAATGCTCGGACACGACTGGAAAATGGAGACCAAGACTACGACGACGGGAGTGATGACTGCTGCTGCTGTTGCTGTTACTGCTGCTTAGCGATCCGGGCTTACTTTTCCTACCGTTGTCTCTTCTACCTTTATGATACGAGCTGGAGAAAATGTTTACTTTACTAACACCGCTTTCCCGAGTGCGTTTCTTGCGCAGCAAAATGTACCGACGTACACAACCGGTACAGAGAATCGGAAAAACACCTTCCGACAGTTTTTATACCGGAAAATTAGAAAGAAACTGGATACCGCGGACTAATGGGAGGCTAAACTACAACAAGGAGATCCTTTCTGCCTCACCCTAATGATGATATCACTTAGATTTTCTGCAGCTTTCGCAGAAACAGCACGACGACAAACTGCGACGAATGACGAATACCGAATGAAAAGTTTTCTTTTTCTTCCTTTGCGCTAACGTCAACTGAAGGTGGTGAGTTTTTGACCGATAAAAACAGTAGCGCTGCATCGTGGAAGGGGCGGATTCTGCTGTGTGCAGGGTTGCCATAATATGTACGATATATTGTCACTGCAGTACTACCACATACTTATGTCGTTTTCGTTTTTGCGGTGTAGCTACCCCGCGGACTACACTTTGTCCTATCACTGTTTTTTTTTTTAACATTTTCCGAGCTATCCCGGACTACCCTTTTTCTGTCCCGGACAGTCCGCGCAAGAAACAGAGTGCAGTTTTGAAGACACCAACACATTCACAAGTGTGTGTCAAAATCAAAAAAAAAAAAATGTGTCAAAATCGGTTTGCTTTGATTATCGTTCTTCGCGTGTCAAACATCAGGTTGAATTTTATTTATTTTATTCTGTTATTTTGTCATTTTTCAGTAAATTGGCAAATTTTTCGTACAGTAGCACAAATGCGATAAAAGACAATAGCGATAATGACCAAAACAAAAGTGACAGTTACCTCTGGTATTACGCACACCATTGCAACTGCTCGGAAAGTGTTTTTTTGCAGCTGCAAAGCGTAGTCCGAGACGGGATAGTCCTGCCGTAAAAACGAATTCGACATTAGACATACGTAACCCTGGTGATTTTTTTTTGGTACTCTTTGCCTCACATCACCCGGTACCAACCTCAGTATGTACTGCTCGACGAAAATGAACGGAATGAATTTTCTTCATAGCGGCTCTACTCGAGCCCTCAACAAAATCCCTTACGAAACTGTCAAAAAGTTACAAAATCAATGCTGCATTTTCCGAGTGGGAACGAGACAAATGCAGGGCTGCGCAGGTACACAACCTCCATAAACTACTCAAACAGAGGTTTTTTTTACAGAGGTTGGTACTTTCGAGTATTTCATTTTGTACCAACTTTTTTGGAAGATTTCTTCCTGAGTGTAACGTATGTCTTATGTATGTGGTACTACTCATAGGCGTAGCCAGAATTTCAAATAGGGGGTGCAACCCTCGAGGTTGCAATTAACCCAAATTTGTGTAAAAAACGCCGAGCGTGTAAATATATGTTGCTTGTCAGTTGTGTGTAGGAGTTGTTTTTGTTTTGATTGTGGTTGTAGTGACAAGCAACATACTCGCCGCTGCATGTTGCATGTGTAATTTTAGTTCATTGTTTTTACGTTAGATTCTATTTAGAAGTTTGTGATAGGTGTTTTTGTAGATAGGTTTTAAATTATCGGTGTGAATTGTCTCGCGTGTGCAACAAAGTTAGGTTCCGTTTCTCCTCCCGGAGCAGAAAAAAGGCGAAGCATAACCGGCGAAAGTGATGGCTGAAACGTCAGCCGGTTTGTTTTGATGCTACGCCAAGGGGGATCGCTCTGAACCACCGTAAAAGAAAGTCGCGTTTTGACCGCCGGAAAGAATTTCGACTAAAAAGCTAAGTGCCGAGTTAGCTTCCGCCGTTCCCTGAGTTGTGCTGGAAGAATTACCCAGCTCCGGTGAGTGTGAAATTGTGCGTGTGCCCCAGCGAGCTCATTAAACCGGAGCAAACGAGCGCCACCCAGGAGAAAGCGGTGCTTCCCCGGAATTGCGCCACAAAAACCCACCATTGCTGCGAGGAGGACGGAAGGTTAGAGATAGGTTTCTTATTTATTTTGTTTTATTTTATTTATTTGTTATTTATTTATTTGTGTTAAACAATTTTATTTCCACCTAATCTAACCCCCTTTTGGTAAAGTACCCCAGTGCTACACCGCCCGCCGGGTAAATCGGCCCCGTAAAAGCTGGGGTGGTAAGCGAAAACTTACAGGGGGGGGGGGGTGTGGCAAGCTTTTCAAAATTTTAGAAGTAAAAAAATGGTACACTAAAGTCGCTTTTTACGTGGTTGTTTCTACGCGGTTTTTTTTTACGTGGATTCTGGAATTTACCGGTTTTTTTTTACGCGGTATTCGAAATTTACGCGTTTTTTTTACGCGTATTCCGGAATTTACGCGTTTTTTTACCCGGCACGTATCCCCCGCGAAAAAAGCGACTTTAGTGTGTTATGAAAAATAGAAATAAATACTAGTCTTTAGTAATTGTTACATCAAGGCAACCAGTGAAAAGTTGTTATTGACAATAGATGTTCTTCACTAAAAACTCTTTAGTTCATTTAAACCTTTGGACATATTATTTTGGCGACGAGGATCTCAAGAATCCACGAACATGGCAGAAGATAAAGTTAATCAGCAGCCGCAACCGGGAATTCAAGATATGATTCACAAGATGGCCCAAATTTTACAGCGGATAGCGGTCCAGCAGCGGATAAAATTTTGGATTCCCTCTCATCGAACATCATCGAGTTTGTCTTCGACGAAGAAAACGGAGTTACATTCGGACGTTGTTGTTTAACCGCTACCAGGATCTCTTTGAGAACGATGCAGGCCAGTTGAATGATGCGGCGAAGGTACGTTTACTTCTCCGGAAGCTGGACACCCATTCGCACAGCCGCTATCTCAACTACATCCTGTCAAAGCTTCCCAAGGACGTGAAGATTGAAGACACAGTCAAGATTCTCAATAAAATCTTCGGGCATCAAACGTCAAACGTTCCGGAAGCGGTTCATGTGTCTTTTCACGATTGTTGTTGGCCATCTGCCGATTAACACTCAGCAAGCAGAGAGCACTCAACCGCTGTTCAAATATTGTTGACCTCTGCCAGGTTTTCACTCGACGTAATGTGCTGAACGGGCGTTCAATCGTGCATTCTTCCATGGTAGAGCAAGTGCAATTTTAACTCTTCCAAGTTCTTACGATCTGCTCTCATACTGCTGCAAAGTAATACAAAGCATCCACTTCTCCAACAAAATTGTAGATTTCATAAAAAATTACGCAATTTTCGGTTTTGCGCTTGAACTCTTCCAGCGACATGCGTATTACGTTAGCGGGATGAAGCAGGGATAACGCGTAGGCAGGTGCACTATCTTCATCGAACCGTGTTTCCAGTGAGGTTACAAGAGAATCAAGGTAAGGAATTGTCACAGCTCGGTTCCAATACTCCAAGTTAGTTGATGCAGGCGGATTTGCCCGGTAATTTTGCCGCTTCAATATCCTTGGTGGATCAACTAAAAAACCTGTGCAATTACACGCAACACAGCGCAAGCATTTCAATCAATTATTTTTGATCTGGCTGTTACTTCACACAGATGTTTCTATGGGCTGAAAAGATGTCGTTTTGTGCTATTAGCATTATTGAAAACAAAATTCTGCACCAATGTCAACATTTAGGGGGGGGGGGGGAACGGCCCCCCTGCCCCCCTCTGGCTTCGCCTATGGTACTACTCTGCAATTCGCTGATGAGTCCAGCGACGCGAAGATTCCTAGCGATGTCAGTAAAACCATAGATAACAGACATCCAAGCTAGAACAAAAAACTCCAGAAATCGTGTGTAAGATTTCAAATTCTTACTCGTTTGGAATGCTAACGACATCTTCCTGCAACTTGCGACTTTAACCACTTTAGTGATGGCAGCGCTGGTTTACGGTCAAAGCTGCCAGACGCATGAAAATTCTTACAGATTATACAGTCGCTGTTTATGCAACGATATAACATAGATTTTGTGAGGTTTATGTATTTATTTTTAAAAACCAACACTAAAACAAACAAATTTATCGCAAATATACAGAGGGATTGAATTAAGAAGTCGATAATGCACACATTATGACTGCTCAAAATTTCTACATTTAAAAACGGCAACCATTCTCATTGCGATAATATCAATAAAAGCTGGAACACTATCGATTTTATCGAATCATTGACCACTAAGTGTTCTTAGCGCCACCATACTGCGTATTGCGACATGCTAAAAAACCGTTGCGTCTTTTTACACATGAAGCAAAGTTAGCTTGGATATCTGTTATCTGTGGTAAAACTGTCACTTCTGTCATTGATGTTTTAATGCTTGACAATATAAATATAAAAAAACGCGAAAACCATAATTAAATCAGGTTGTGTTTCGGAGGTGCAACGCAGCATTCCCACAATTTAAATGCCATCAAAGATGACTAGAACAAGACACCTGACATTTGCAGAATTCATCGGACATGATTGTAGCTGCGCGTGAGCAAAAGTCGAACTAATTTATACACTGGTAATTTGATGTATACTTGACGTCAAAATCAACTGACGACAAGGCCAAGACATGACTGCTGAAAGGTGAAACATTTTTTCTAGTATCCATGTGGACGACTGTACGGTGCTGCCATCTTAAAAATGATAATAATCTGTACGAATGTTTAGTTTATTATCGGCGCATCATTACAAATTAAGCGTACCATCAGAAATTCCTGATAACCGCTATGAGCACACTCTACAGCCGAGTTTTTCACTCTTACCTAGGGTAATAAAGTTAATAATTAACGATAAAGCTTCTACAGATATTTCCACCAAAAACCAAACGCAAAATTTCTAGGTTGATAAGGCAATCATAATAATAACAATAAAACCGCTCTAGAAGCACTTGGAAATCGTCACATATTCTATTGGCAGATGGTATTACCTCTTTAAGAGTGACATCAAGTCATTGCGCTCTGCTACTAGTAACAGTAAGTTCAATTTAACTTATCATTGCTTGACACCAACCACATTAGCTAAAGTTTATTGTGCTACTTTACACAAATCATAACATTTGCTTCATATTTATATGAATATGTACCGGATTTGTATATTCTGTTCTTTTTTACAACAACCGAAAATGTGAGAAAATGATATGTTTATATATAACAATATAGCGTTTATGAGACTCCCATGTTACCAGGCTGGCGACATATAAAACTTTATGTTTTAGTAGAATAGGACCTGAAAATAAATATAACCCCTCAATATAAACCCCCACTCTGACAGTCAATTTCACATTTTTTTTCTTACTTTAAAGTGCAAAAAAATGGCAATACCATTAAGTGCAAAAAATGACAATATCATTATCATTAATATCATTAAGCGTCGAGCTGACCAAACTGCTACACCTTTTTCAAATACAATCTTGAACAGCTTAACGATCGATGACGGACTATGCACGGTAAATCGGTTTTGCTCATAGTGAGAATTTAATGAGAATTTAAGTCATCAGATGGCAGCACTAACCGTCGGAAAGTGGTCGTGTTCAAAATGTATGAAAAATCTGGAAGTTAGGTATCTTGTTCCAGTTATCTTTGCTGTAGTGTGAACACTCGAGTAGATATCCGATATCATCTGGCGATATCAGGTGATATCCGGTGTAGTCTGAACAAGGCATAACACGTAATTCGTTCGTAACACGCATAGACCTTTCCAATCGTGCATGTATTGGTGCACTGTACACCGTGTAAGTCGGATGGAAAATGAGGCAAACAAAGTGCTGTCAAAAGCTTGCATTCACTGCGAAATTTTTATTTTCTTCCGCTGACTTGAAAGTTAATTTATTCTTGCGCGGGTTGTATGATTGGTTTACGGATAGTATTTTACAAAATGAATGTTTTATTTCCAGTGCCGAGCAACTCAAAAAGGACTACATTTCTTAACCCCTGTAGAGTTAGGCAAGAGTCATTTATGAGGCAAACAATCCGCATTTAGTGTGCGTGACTGAGCTATTAGAAAGATCTATTATAGCACCCGCCATTATGGTGCGTAAAAATCTGGATAAAGTTCAAAGGGCTATTTTAGGTGAGCAATGTTTCGCAATACTGCTAAACATTCAGGTAATGTGAACCTTACAAAATATAACTGTTAATTTCACTTTCATAGAATAAATCCAATATTATCGATATCGATCTTTGAACACACAATAGTTTTCCTTCAATTATTGCGGTTTAATAAATATGATTCAATGCTAGTTTCAACGATATGTTCTTTGCCTAATTCGGTAGCGGTGCGGAGCGTTCAATCCAATCTTATGAACGCAAACCAAGCCAGGGAATTTTGCTAAGGCTGAATTGGGTTGTTTAGCTAAATCAGTTTTTATATGACGTGGAAGAGCTGCATTTTCTAAGCAAAACGCGAGGGGTAAGACAGTGAGTAAATTTGAGGTTTTCCGAGTTTTTCTGAGAAAACCTGAAAAATAAAGAGCAAACCTGAGTAACTCTCGTGTCACTGAATATCCACCTTTAAACTTACACTTGAATGTTGCTCGGTCCAACCGTTCATATACATTTCTTGCTCTCAAGGTAACCAAAGATGTAAATCATCCGGATATTTCGGAGTTATATTGAGTAAACTAAAGTTACTCCCAGCATAAGAGCAACTCAGATAAAAGCTGTCTCACCCCTCGGCAAAACGTGATTTTCAAAAATTTGTTATCGTTGTCATTCAATTTTTAAATCACGAATTAAAACTGCTCGAAATCGCTACAATAGACCATTTTACGAGACTTTTGTGAACTCAATTCATGAATGAAATTTTGACAGAAAGCTCGGAACCGCTGACATAACGCACGTAAAAGCAGTATCAATATCAGCAAGTGGTCTATGACAGTTCGCCCATATTGCATCTGTCATTGTGGCGATTTAGAGCGGTTTTCATTCTTCATTTAAATTCGAAGGACAATCACAAAGAACAGACTAACAAGCGACGAACAAACAGTTTGAAAAAAGTGTGTAAAAGTGTGCATTTGTGCCACGAAATATCCTTCGAGTTAAACCCCTCGTCTTGCTAAATGGTAAAGTAAAGTGTGATGTCGCTACCGTCGCTGAACAGCATGTATTTTCATCAGTGTATGCACTTTTCACTCCCTTCGGTACTGACGTTGAAATATTTTTGCTATGCCATTCGCTCCACGGCGACGGTAGCGACATCACACTTTACATTACCATTCAGCATGTCGAGGGGTTTAATTCGGAGGGTATCCAGCTTTTTTTGCGCCATGATGGCGGAAGCTATAATGCAAAGTTCGTAATGAATTACCCACCCATTTGACAACTCTGCTTACGTCAGTTTGAAGTCTTCATACAATTTACAAAAGCAAAATATATCTGGCATCATTTGTGTTGCCAATTTTTCAAAAATCGCAAATCTGACAGAAGCAGAGCGGTTCGCATATTACGAACACGCATTATAGCGACCACCATTATGGTACCACCATTTTTTACACACTTTTATCGTTTGCTTGTTAGTCTGTTCTCTGTGGGACAATGATATAAAATGAAAAGTCGATTAAAACAATTAGGACCGTTCAAAATGCTTCTGTAGAAATTAGTGCGCGTGTGTTTCACTTCGATGTCGCCTCAATAGGATAAAAGTTTCATCGGTTTCATCGAACATCTTCTTTGCCGACGCACTCACAACAAAACATTAACATGACAGTTGATTGAATGCATTTATGCGACATTGCTGATCAGTTTTGTTTTATATTTCAACGTCCGTCGAATCGGTAGAGGACATTTTTTGATAATTCACAGGAACTAGCACAAGATAGACCAAAAACTCATTGTAAAATGCCGAAGGTACGCCGAAGCAGAAAGCAGCCACCGGAAGGTTGGGAGTTGATCGAACCAACGCTGGAAGAGCTGGAACAGAAAATGCGAGAAGGTAACTTGTGTATACCAATAAACACGTATGCCATCGTCCGCGTAACCCAAACGTTTATTTGCTTTCGTTTTATTTCAGCGGAAACGGAACCGCACGAGGGAAAGCGCATCACCGAATCGCTGTGGCCAATTTTCAAGATTCACCATCAGAAGTCCCGGTACATCTATGACCTTTTCTATCGACGGAAAGCAATCAGTCGGGATTTGTACGATTACTGTTTGAAGGAGAAAATCGCCGATGGGAATTTGATTGCCAAATGGAAGAAAGCCGGCTACGAAAATCTGTGCTGCCTGCGATGCATTCAAACCCGAGACACCAACTTTGGTACTAACTGCATTTGCCGAGTTCCGAAGTCGAAGCTGGAAGAAGGAAGAGTGGTGGAGTGCGTGCATTGCGGATGCCGCGGGTGTTCCGGCTAAACTAACTGATTAAAGCGTGGCTTGTGAGTGAGAGTGCGATGAAGACTAAGATTTTAATTAGAGATATTCGTTTTAATAGGAATAAATCTTTGTATGGTACAGAATGGTGCGCAGTTTCACTGGGCAGGTATTCGAACGAACGCGAAAAAGTGCTTGCACAGCGTTTTTCACAGCTTGTTCGGCCGTAAAATGATTGTCACAATAAGCCAAGGGAGACCAATAACGTTAACACATTAGCAGCGCCAAAGGCGACGTAAGCATGGTTGGTCGATGCTTGCGAACAAAGAAAATGAAATTGATGCGGTGATAAAATGACTCGATATGATAGCCTACGCGCGTAGCATCGTGTCAGCAGAACGTGGATTTGGCGGTTGGCTTGAAGGATGATCTGGGTAATAATCTCTTGACGTTAAATACCAACAGTAGCATGAAATCGTATCTGTTGGCTAATACGAAAGTCACCTACTTTGGACGATAAAGATTTTAGACTTGACCCACCTTTGTACTGTATTCAAAGTTTGAGTAAATATGTTAAGTCTATGAACTAACAAAATGTTTGGAGGTGAGGGTCCCGGGTCGTGTTGTTATTCTCTATAATATGTACTAAACTACACCATAGCTTTTCCGACTAATTTTGAGGGTCATCCACCTTCGAAGGAGGACTAACCTTTCCAATTTTGGGGCATTTTTCGGTGACGTTTTATTTTATTTAACAGAATTTGTGGAATAAATAGATTACCATGAACCATTTTGTTGCTGAAAAAGGCGGCATTTATAAAGTAAGGTAACAATGGCATTTTCGCCCACCTACATACTTTGGCTCACTCGGGAAAGAAATTCAATGAATTTTAGAAAACTATGTATCAGCGATGCCAGATTGGAAGACATGTCTTCAAATGGACGATATTTGCTCTGTGGTGAAGACATCTTTATTTGTGAAGACAAATGGAAGACATTCAAAAATATGTGATGACTTAAGAAAATATGTGATATGACCCGCATTGTGCAGAGGTGGTGACCTTTTTTTTTGCTCGACAGTTTTCGAATTGCCGGTAACTTTTTCATTCAGTCTTTGGTCGGTCCTAACGAGCCATCTCGGGTTGGAAGACACGTAAAGACATTTTTTATTGGTACGTGAAGACATTTGGAAAAATGAACTGGCATCCCTGCTATGTATGCACCATTGAAATAACATGCATAAGAATCATACTACACTTAAGTTTTTGGCAAAATACTGACTCTAGGAAGCATTATTTTGGATTTGATTCACACATATTCAAAGTCATACTGAGTTGACCCAAAGTCAAGAGGAAGTCGACCCCGGTCATGTGCCATGACAGGGAAAGAAACCTGTTAACCGATGCAGTGTTAATGGTTTGCCAGGTGGTTTCAGGCCGAAGCGTCGCTCGCTGTTCGAGGAAGTCGTCTCCATTAAATTCGGTTAATGGCTGCAGCTTGCGATCCACATTTCGCGGAGGTATCGCTGGTTCGACTTGATCGAGCCACCTTACTCGATGTGCCTCCTCGTCGTCTCTTGCCTGTTGAGTCGTTATCGAGAACCATTTCCACTGGTCTGTTGTCCGACATCCTTACGACATGCCCAGCCCACCGTAGCCTCCCGATTTTCACCTTTTGGACGTTGAGTGGTTCTCTCAGCAGCTGATGCAATTCGTGGTTCACTCGCTTCCGCCACGGTTCATCTTCCACCTGCACTTAACCGCCGTTCGAAAACTCCAAGGGCGCGTTGATCCTTTATAAACATGGTCCAAGCTTCGTAGCCTTAGAGGACTGCCGGTCTGATCAG